>NC_092371.1:136012467-136312467 GCF_030028105.1 Mobula birostris
GACGGGACAGTGTGAGACTGAGTAGAGAGTGACGGGACCGAGTGAGACTGATGATAGAGAGTGACGGGACAGTGTGAGACTGAGTAGAGAGTGACGGTACAGAGTGAGACTGATGAACAGAATTATAGGACAGAGTGAGACTGATGATTGAGAGTGACGGTACAGAGTGAGACTGATGAGCAGTGAGTGACTTGACAAAGTGAGACTGCTGATAGAGAGTGACGGGACAGAGTGAGACTGATGAACAGAGTTTGATGCGGCAGAGTGGGACTGATGAATAGAGAGTGATGGGACTGAGTGAGACTGATGAACAGTGAGTGACGGGACAGACTGAGACTGCTGAACAGAGAGTAACGGTACAGAGTGAGACTGATGATAGAGAGTGATGGGACAGAGTGAGTCTGATAGAAAGTGACGGGGCAGAGTCAGACTGATGAATAGGGAGTGACGGGACAGTGTGAGACTGATGATAGAGAGGTATGTAACAGAGTGAGACTGATGAACAGAGAGTGACGGGACAGAGTGTGACTGATGAACAGAGTGACGGGACAGCGTGAGACTGATGATGGAGAGTGACGGGACAGAGTGAGACTGATGACAGAGAGTGACGGGACAGAGGGACACTGATGAGCAGAGAATGATGGGACAGAGTGAGACAGATGAACAAAGAGTGACGGGACCGAGTGAGACTGATGAACAAAGAGTGACGGGACAGAGTGAGACTGATGATGGAGAGTGATGGGACAGAGTGAGTCTGATGATGGAGAATGACGGGACAGAGTGAGATTGATGAACAAAGAGTGACGGGACAGAGTGAGACTGATGATACAGAGTGATGGGACAGAGTGAGACTGATGATACAGAGTGATGGGACAGAGTGAGACTGATGATAGAGAGTGACGGGACAGAGGGACACTGATGAGCAGTGAGTGTTGGGACAGAGTGAGACTGATGATAGAGAGTGACGGGACAGAGTGAGACTGATGATAGAGAGTGACGGGACAGAGTGAGACTGATGATAGACAGTGATGGGACAGAGTGAGACTGATGAATAGAGAGTGACGGGACAGAGTGAGACTGATGAACAGAGAGTGATGGGACAAAGCGAGACTGATGAACAAACAGTGACGAGACAGAGTGAGACTGATGACCGAGAGTAACGGTACAGAGTGAGACTGATGATAGAGAGTGATGGGATAGAGTGAGACTGATAGAAAGTGATGGGGAAGAGTCAGACTGATGAATAGAGAGTGAAGGGGCACTGTGAGACTGATAATAGAGAGTGATGTAACAGAGTGAGACTGATGAACAGAGAGTGAAGGGACAGGGTGAGACTGATGATAAGGAGTGACGGGACAGAGTGAGACTGATGATAGAGAGTGATTGGACAGAGGGAGTCTGATGATGGAGAATGACGGGTCAGAGTGAGACTGATGATGGTGAGCGACAGGACAGAGTGAGACAGATGAAGAAAGAGTGACAGGACAGAGAGAGACTGATGAACAAAGAGTGACGGGACAGAGTGAGACTGATGAACAGAGAGTGACGGGACAGAGTGAGACTGATGATAAAGAGTGATGTATCAGAGTGAGACTGATGAACAAAGAGTGACGGGACAGAGTGAGACTGAAGAACAGAGAGTGACGGGACAGAGTGAGACTGATGATAAAGAGTGATGTATCAGAGTGAGACTGATGAACAAAGAGTGACGAGACAGGGTGAGACTGATGATGGAGAGTGGTGGGACAGAGTGAGACTGATGAACAAAGAGTGACGGGACAGGGTGAGACTGATGATGGAGAGTGGTGGGACAGAGTGAGACTGATAAACAAAGAGTGACGAGACAGGGTGAGACTGATGATGGAGAGTGATGGGACAGAGTGAGACTGATGAACAAAGAGTGACGGGACAGAGTGAAACTGATGAATAGAGAGTGATGGGACAGGGTGTGACTGATGAACAGAGAGTGACGGGACAGGGTGAGACTGATGATGGAGAGTGATGTAACAGAGTCAAACTGATGAACAGAGAGTGACGGGACAGAGAGAGGCCAATGAACAGAGTGATGTGACAGAGTGAGACTTATGATAGATAGTGATGGGACAGACTGAGACTGATGAACAGAGAGTGATGTGACAGAGTGAGGCTGATGAACAGAGAGTGATGGAACAGAGGGAGACTGATGATGGAGAGTGATGGGACAGAGTGAGTCTGATGAACAGAGAGTAACGGTACAGAGTGAGACTGATGATAGAGAGTGATGGGACAGAGTGAGACTGATAGATAGTGATGGGACAGAGTGAGACTGATGAACAGAGAGTGATGTGACAGGGTGAGACTGATGATAGAGAGTGACGGGACAGAGTGAGACTGATGTTGGAGAGTGACAGGACAGAGTGAGACAGATGAACAAAGAGTGACGGGACAGAGTGAGACTGATGAACAAAGAGTGACGGGACAGAGTGAGACTGATGCTGGAGCGTGATGGGACAGAGTGAGTCTGATGATGGAGAATGACGGGACAGAGTGAGATTGATGAACAAAGAGTGACGGGACAGAGTGAGACTGATGATACAGAGTGATGGGACAGAGTGAGACTGATGATACAGAGTGATGGGACAGAGTGAGACTGATGATAGAGAGTGACGGGACAGAGGGACACTGATGACAGAGAGTGATGGACAGAGTGAGACTGATGAACAGAGTGACGAGACAGAGTGAGTCTGATGAGCAGTGAGTGTTGGGACAGAGTGAGACTGATGATAGAGAGTGACTGGACAGAGTGAGACTGATGATAGAGAGTGACGGGACAGAGTGAGACTGATGATAGACAGTGATGGGACAGAGTGAGACTGATGAATAGAGAGTGACGGGACAGAGTGTTACTGAGGAACAGAGAGTGACGGGACAGAGTGAGACTGATGATGGAGCGTGATGGGACAGAGTGAGTCTGATGATGGAGAATGACGGGACAGAGTGAGATTGATGAACAAAGAGTGACGGGACAGAGTGAGACTGATGATACAGAGTGATGGGACAGAGTGAGACTGATGATACAGAGTGATGGGACAGAGTGAGACTGATGATAGAGAGTGACGGGACAGAGGGACACTGATGACAGAGAGTGATGGACAGAGTGAGACTGATGAACAGAGTGACGAGACAGAGTG
This sequence comes from Mobula birostris, assembly GCF_030028105.1. Lineage (NCBI taxonomy): Eukaryota > Metazoa > Chordata > Chondrichthyes > Myliobatiformes > Myliobatidae > Mobula > Mobula birostris. The sequence continues at coordinate 136,015,638 of NC_092371.1, forward strand.
AGTCTGATGAGCAGTGAGTGTTGGGACAGAGTGAGACTGATGATAGAGAGTGACTGGACAGAGTGAGACTGATGATAGAGAGTGACGGGACAGAGTGAGACTGATGATAGACAGTGATGGGACAGAGTGAGACTGATGAATAGAGAGTGACGGGACAGAGTGTTACTGAGGAACAGAGAGTGACGGGACAGAGTGAGACTGATGAATAGAGAGTGATGGGATAGGGTGTTACTGAGGAACAGAGAATGACGGGACAGGGTGAGACATGATAGGGAGTGATGGGACAGAGGGACACTAATGAAGAAAGAGTGATGGGACATAGTCAGACTGATGAACAGAGAGTGACGGGACAGAGTGAGACTGATGAACAAAGAGTGACGGGACAGAGTGAGACTGATGAGCAGTGAGTGATGGGACAGAGTGACACTGATGATAGAGAGTGACGGGACAGAGTGAGACTGCTGAGCAGTGAGTGACGGGACAGAGTGAGACTGATGAGCAGTGAGTGATGGGACAGAGTGAGACTGATGATTGAGAGTGACGGGACAGAGTGAGACTGATGATAAAGAGTGATGTAACAGAGTGAGACTGATGAACAAAGAGTGACGAGACAGGGTGAGACTGATGATGGAGAGTGGTGGGACAGAGTGAGACTGATGAACAAAGAGTGACGGGACAGGGTGAGACTGATGATGGAGAGTGGTGGGACAGAGTGAGACTGATGAACAAAGAGTGACGAGACAGGGTGAGACTGATGATGGAGAGTGATGGGACAGAGTGAGACTGATGAACAAAGAGTGACGGGACAGAGTGAGACTGATGAATAGAGAGTGATGGGACAGGGTGTGACTGATGAACAGAGAGTGACGGGACAGAGAGAGGCCAATGAACAGAGTGATGTGACAGAGTGAGACTGATGATAGAGAGTGATGGGACAGAGTGAGACTGATGAACAGAGAGTGATGTGACAGGGTGAGACTGATGATAGAGAGTGATGGGACAGAGTGAGACTGATGTTGGAGAGTGACAGGACAGAGTGAGACAGATGAACAAAGAGTGACGGGACAGAGTGAGACTGATGAACAAAGAGTGACGGGACAGAGTGAGACTGATGATGGAGAATGACGGGACAGAGTGAGATTGATGAACAAAGAGTGACGGGACAGAGTGAGACTGATGATACAAAGTGATGGGACAGAGTGAGACTGATGATACAGAGTGATGGGACAGAGTGAGACTGATGATAGAGAGTGATGGGACAGAGTGAGACTGATGATAGAGAGTGACGGGACAGAGTGAGACTGATGATAGAGAGTGACTGGACAGAGTGAGACTGATGATAGAGAGTGACGGGACAGAGTGAGACTGATGATAGACAGTGATGGGACAGAGTGAGACTGATGAATAGAGAGTGACGGGACAGAGTGTTACTGAGGAACAGAGAGTGACGGGACAGAGTGAGACTGATGATAGAGAGGAACGGGACAGAGTGAGACTGATGAACAGAGAATGACGGGACAGGGTGAGACATGATAGAGAGTGATGGGACAGAGGGACACTAATGAAGAAAGAGTGATGGGACATCGTGAGACTGATGAACAGAGAGTGACGGGACAGAGTGAGAGTGATGATGGAGAGTGATGGGACAGAGTGAGACTGATGAGCAGTGAGTGACGGGACAGAGTGAAACTGATGAGCAGTGAGTGACGGGACAGAGTGAGACTGATGATAGAGAGTGACGGGACAGAGTGAGACTGATGAACAGAGAGTGACGGTACAGAGTGAGACTGATGAACAGAGTGACGGTACAGAGTGAGACTGATGAGCACTGAGTCACGGGACAGAGTGAGACTGATGAGCACTGAGTCACAGGACAGAGTGAGACTACTGGTAGAGAGTGGACGGGACAGAGTGAGACTGAGTAGAGAGTGACGGGACAGAGTGAGACTGAGTAGAGAGTGACGGTACAGAGTTAGACTGATGAGCAGTGAGTGACTTGACAAACTGAGACTGCTGATAAAGAGTGACGGGACAGAGTGAGACTGATGAACAGAGAGTGATGGGACAGAGCGAGACTGATGAACAAACAGTGATGAGACAGAGTGAGACTGATGAACAGAGAATAACGGTACAGAGTGAGACTGATGATAGAGAGTGATGGGACAGAGTGAGACTGATAGAGAGTGATGGGACAGAGTGAGACTTGTGAACAGAGAGTTATAGGACAGAGTGAGACTGATGAACAGAGAGTGACGGTACAGAGTTAGACTGATGAGCAGTGAGTGACTTGACAAACTGAGACTGCTGATAGAGAGTGACGGGACAGAGTGAGACTGATGAACAGAGAGTGATGGGACAGAGCGAGACTGATGAACAAACAGTGATGAGACAGAGTGAGACTGATGAACAGAGAATAACGGTACAGAGTGAGACTGATGATAGAGAGTGATGGGACAGAGTGAGACTGATAGAGAGTGATGGGACAGAGTGAGACTGATGAATAGAGACTGACGGGACAGTGTGAGACTGATGATAGAGAGTGACGGGACAGAGTGAGACTGATGATAGAGAGTGATGGGACAGAGAGAGTCTGATGCTGGAGAGTGACGGGACAGAGGGAGACTAATGATGGAGAGTGACAGGACAGAGTGAGACTGATGAACAGAGAATGACGGGACAGGGTGAGACATGATAGAGAGTGACGGCACAGAGTGAGACTGATGATAGAGAGTGATGGGACAGAGTGAGACTGATGAACAAAGAGTGACGGGACAGAGTGAGACTGATGAGCAGTGAGTGATGGGACAGAGTGAGACTGATGATAGAGCGTGACGGGACAGAGTGAGACTGATGAACAGAGAGTGATGGGACAGAGTGAGACTGATGAACAGAGAGCGACGGGACAGAGTGAGACTGATGAACAGAGAGTGACGGGACAGAGTGAGACTGATGAACAGAGAGTGACGGGACAGAGTGAGACTGATGAACAGAGAGTGACGGGACAGAGTGAAACTGATGAGCACTGAGTGACAGGACAGAGTGAGACTACTGGTAGAGAGTGGATGGGACAGAGTGAGACTGAGTAGAGAGTGACGGAACAGAGTGAGACTGATGATAGAGAGTGACAGGACAGAGTGAGACTTGTGAACAGAGAGTTATAGGACAGAGTGAGACTGATGAACAGAGAGTGACGGTACAGAGTTAGACTGATGAGCAGTGAGTGACTTGACAGAGTGAGACTGCTGATAGAGAGTGACGGGACAGAGTGAGACTGATGAACAGAGAGTGATGGGACAGAGCGAGACTGATGAACAAACAGTGATGAGACAGAGTGAGACTGATGAACAGAGAATAACGGTACAGAGTGAGACTGATGATAGAGAGTGATGGGACAGAGTGAGACTGATAGAGAGTGATGGGACAGAGTGAGACTGATGAATAGAGACTGACGGGACAGTGTGAGACTGATGATAGAGACTGACGGGACAGTGTGAGACTGATGATAGAGAGTCACGGGACAGAGTGAGACTGATGATAGAGAGTGATGGGACAGAGGGAGTCTGATGCTGGAGAGTGACGGGACAGAGTGAGACTAATGATGGAGATTGACAGGACAGACTGAGACTGATGAACAGAGAGCGACGGGACAGAGTGAGACTGATAAACAGAGAGTGACGGGACAGAGTGGGACTGATGAATAGAGAGTGATGGGACTGAGTGAGACTGATGAACAGTGAGTGACGGGACAGACTGAGACTGCTGAACAGAGAGTAACGGTACAGAGTGAGACTGATGATAGAGAGTGATGGGACAGAGTGAGTCTGATAGCGAGTGACGGGGCAGAGTCAGACTGATGAATAGAGAGTGACGGGACAGAGTGAGACTGATGAATAGAGAGTGATGGGACAGAGTGTGACTGATGAACAGAGAGTGACGGGACAGCGTGAGACTGATGATGGAGAGTGATGGGACTGAGTGAGACTGATGAACAGAGAGTGACAGGACAGAGTGAGACTGATGAACAGTGAGTGACGGGACAGAGGGAGACTGATGATAGAGAGTAACGGGACAGAGTGAGACTGATGACCGAGAGTGATGGGACAGAGTGAGACTGATTAACAAAGAGTGACGGGACACAGTAAGACTGATGATAGAGAGTGATGGGACAGAGTGGGACATATGAACAAAGAGTGACGGGACAGAGTGAGAATGATGAACAGAGAGTGACGGGACACAGTAAGACTGATGATAGAGACTGACGGGACAGAGTGAGACTGCTGGTGGAGAGAGATGGGACAGAGTGAGACTGATGATAGATAGTGATGGGACAGAGTGAGACTGATGAACATAGAGTGACGGGACAGTGTGAGACTGATGAACAAAGAGTGACGGGACAGAGTGAGACTGATGAACAAAGAGTGACGGGACAGAGTGAGACTGATGAGTAGAGAGTGATGGGACAGAGTGAAACTGATGAACAGAGAGTGATGGGACAGAGTGAGACTGATGAACAGAGAGCGATGGGACAGAGTGAGACTGATGAACAGAGAGTCACGGGACAGAGTGAGACTGATGAGCAGTGAGTGACAGGACAGAGTGAGACTACTGGTAGAGAGTGGATGGGACAGAGTGAGACTGAGTAGAGAGTGACGGAACAGAGTGAGACTGATGATAGAGAGTGACAGGACAGAGTGAGACTTGTGAACAGAGAGTTATAGGACAGAGTGAGACTGATGAACAGAGAGTGACGGTACAGAGTTAGACTGATGAGCACTGAGTGACTTGACAAAGTGAGACTGCTGATAGAGAGTGACGGGACAGAGTGAGACTGATGAACAGAGAGTGATGGGACAGAGCGAGACTGATGAACAAACAGTGACGAGACAGAGTGAGACTGATGAACAGAGAATAACGGTACAGAGTGAGACTGATGATAGAGAGTGATGGGACAGAGTGAGACTGATAGAGAGTGATGGGACAGAGTGAGACTGATGAATAGAGACTGACGGGACAGAGTGAGACTCATGATAGAGAGTGATGGGACAGAGGGAGTCTGATGCTGGTGAGTGACGGGACAGAGTGAGACTAATGATGGAGATTGACAGGACAGACTGAGACTGATGAACAGAGAGCGACGGGACAGAGTGAGACTGATAAACAGAGAGTGACGGGACAGAGGGACACCGATGAACAGAGAGTCACGGGACAGAGTGAGACTGGTGAGCAGTGAGTGACAGGACAGAGTGAGACTGACGTTAGAGAGTGACGGGACAGTGTGAGACTGAGTAGAGAGTGACGGGACAGAGTGAGACTGATGAACAGAATTATAGGACAGAGTGAGACTGATGATTGAGAGTGACGGTACAGAGTGAGACTGATGAGCAGTGAGTGACTTGACAAAGTGAGACTGCTGATAGAGAGTGACGGGACAGAGTGAGACTGATGAACAGAGTTTGATGCGGCAGAGTGCGACTGATGAATAGAGAGTGATGGGACTGAGTGAGACTGATGAACAGTGAGTGACGGGACAGACTGAGACTGCTGAACAGAGAGTAACGGTACAGAGTGAGACTGATGATAGAGAGTGATGGGACAGAGTGAGTCTGATAGAAAGTGACGGGGCAGAGTCAGACTGATGAATAGGGAGTGACGGGACAGTGTGAGACTGATGATAGAGAGGTATGTAACAGAGTGAGACTGATGATAGAGAGTGACGGGACAGAGTGAGACTGATGATAGACAGTGATGGGACAGAGTGAGACTGATGAATAGAGAGTGACGGGACAGAGTGAGACTGATGAACAGAGAGTGATGGGACAAAGCGAGACTGATGAACAAACAGTGACGAGACAGAGTGAGACTGATGACCGAGAGTAACGGTACAGAGTGAGACTGATGATAGAGAGTGATGGGACAGAGTGAGACTGATAGAAAGTGATGGGGAAGAGTCAGACTGATGAATGGAGAGTGAAGGGGCACTGTGATACTGATGATAGAGAGTGATGTAACAGAGTGAGACTGATGAACAGAGAGTGAAGGGACAGGGTGAGACTGATGATAAGGAGTGACGGGACAGAGTGAGACTGATGATAGAGAGTGATTGGACAGAGGGAGTCTGATGATGGAGAATGACGGGTCAGAGTGAGACTGATGATGGTGAGCGACAGGACAGAGTGAGACAGATGAAGAAAGAGTGACAGGACAGAGAGAGACTGATGAACAAAGAGTGACGGGACAGAGTGAGACTGATGAACAGAGAGTGACGGGACAGAGTGAGACTGATGATAAAGAGTGATGTATCAGAGTGAGACTGATGAACAAAGAGTGACGGGACAGAGTGAGACTGAAGAACAGAGAGTGACGGGACAGAGTGAGACTGATGATAAAGAGTGATGTATCAGAGTGAGACTGATGAACAAAGAGTGATGAGACAGGGTGAGACTGATGATGGAGAGTGGTGGGACAGAGTGAGACTGATGAACAAAGAGTGACGGGACAGGGTGAGACTGATGATGGAGAGTGGTGGGACAGAGTGAGACTGATGAACAAAGAGTGACGAGACAGGGTGAGACTGATGATGGAGAGTGATGGGACAGAGTGAGACTGATGAACAAAGAGTGACGGGACAGAGTGAGACTGATGAATAGAGAGTGATGGGACAGGGTGTGACTGATGAACAGAGAGTGACGGGACAGGGTGAGACTGATGATGGAGAGTGATGTAACAGAGTCAAACTGATGAACAGAGAGTGACGGGACAGAGAGAGGCCAATGAACAGAGTGATGTGACAGAGTGAGACTTATGATAGATAGTGATGGGACAGACTGAGACTGATGAACAGAGAGTGATGTGACAGAGTGAGGCTGATGAACAGAGAGTGATGGAACAGAGGGAGACTGATGATGGAGAGTGATGGGACAGAGTGAGTCTGATGAACAGAGAGTAACGGTACAGAGTGAGACTGATGATAGAGAGTGATGGGACAGAGTGAGACTGATAGATAGTGATGGGACAGAGTGAGACTGATGAACAGAGAGTGATGTGACAGGGTGAGACTGATGATAGAGAGTGACGGGACAGAGTGAGACTGATGTTGGAGAGTGACAGGACAGAGTGAGACAGATGAACAAAGAGTGACGGGACAGAGTGAGACTGATGAACAAAGAGTGACGGGACAGAGTGAGACTGATGATGGAGCGTGATGGGACAGAGTGAGTCTGATGATGGAGAATGACGAGACAGAGTGAGTCTGATGAGCAGTGAGTGTTGGGACAGAGTGAGACTGATGATAGAGAGTGACTGGACAGAGTGAGACTGATGATAGAGAGTGACGGGACAGAGTGAGACTGATGATAGACAGTGATGGGACAGAGTGAGACTGATGAATAGAGAGTGACGGGACAGAGTGTTACTGAGGAACAGAGAGTGACGGGACAGAGTGAGACTGATGAGCAGTGAGTGATGGGACAGAGTGAGACTGATGAACAGAGAGTGACGGGACAGAGTGAGACTGATGAACAAAGAGTGACGGGACAGAGTGAGACTGATGAGCAGTGAGTGATGGGACAGAGTGAGACTGATGATAGAGAGTGACGGGACAGAGTGAGACTGCTGAGCAGTGAGTGACGGGACAGAGTGAGACTGATGAGCAGTGAGTGATGGGACAGAGTGAGACTGATGATTGAGAGTGACGGGACAGAGTGAGACTGATGATAAAGAGTGATGTATCAGAGTGAGACTGATGAACAAAGAGTGACGGGACAGAGTGAGACTGAAGAACAGACAGTGACGGGACAGAGTGAGACTGATGATAAAGAGTGATGTAACAGAGTGAGACTGATGAACAAAGAGTGACGAGACAGGGTGAGACTGATGATGGAGAGTGGTGGGACAGAGTGAGACTGATGAACAAAGAGTGACGGGACAGGGTGAGACTGATGATGGAGAGTGGTGGGACAGAGTGAGACTGATGAACAAAGAGTGACGAGACAGGGTGAGACTGATGATGGAGAGTGATGGGACAGAGTGAGACTGATGAACAAAGAGTGACGGGACAGAGTGAGACTGATGAATAGAGAGTGATGGGACAGGGTGTGACTGATGAACAGAGAGTGACGGGACAGAGAGAGGCCAATGAACAGAGTGATGTGACAGAGTGAGACTGATGATAGAGAGTGATGGGACAGAGTGAGACTGATAGATAGTGATGGGACAGAGTGAGACTGATGAACAGAGAGTGATGTGACAGGGTGAGACTGATGATAGAGAGTGACGGGACAGAGTGAGACTGATGTTGGAGAGTGACAGGACAGAGTGAGACAGATGAACAAAGAGTGACGGGACAGAGTGAGACTGATGAACAAAGAGTGACGGGACAGAGTGAGACTGATGATGGAGAATGACGGGACAGAGTGAGATTGATGAACAAAGAGTGACGGGACAGAGTGAGACTGATGATACAAAGTGATGGGACAGAGTGAGACTGATGATACAGAGTGATGGGACAGAGTGAGACTGATGATAGAGAGTGATGGGACAGAGTGAGACTGATGATAGAGAGTGACGGGACAGAGTGAGACTGATGATAGAGAGTGACTGGACAGAGTGAGACTGATGATAGAGAGTGACGGGACAGAGTGAGACTGATGATAGACAGTGATGGGACAGAGTGAGACTGATGAATAGAGAGTGACGGGACAGAGTGTTACTGAGGAACAGAGAGTGACGGGACAGAGTGAGACTGATGATAGAGAGGAACGGGACAGAGTGAGACTGATGAACAGAGAATGACGGGACAGGGTGAGACATGATAGAGAGTGATGGGACAGAGGGACACTAATGAAGAAAGAGTGATGGGACATAGTGAGACTGATGAACAGAGAGTGACGGGACAGAGTGAGAGTGATGATGGAGAGTGATGGGACAGAGTGAGACTGATGAGCAGTGAGTGACGGGACAGAGTGAGACTGATGATAGAGAGGAACGGGACAGAGTGAGACTGATGAACAGAGAATGACGGGACAGGGTGAGACATGATAGAGAGTGATGGGACAGAGGGACACTAATGAAGAAAGAGTGATGGGACATAGTGAGACTGATGAACAGAGAGTGACGGGACAGAGTGAGAGTGATGATGGAGAGTGATGGGACAGAGTGAGACTGATGAGCAGTGAGTGACGGGACAGAGTGAGACTGATGAGCAGTGAGTGACGGGACAGAGTGAGACTGATGATAGAGAGTGACGGGACAGAGTGAGACTGATGAACAGAGAGTGACGGTACAGAGTGAGACTGATGAACAGAGTGACGGTACAGAGTGAGACTGATGAGCACTGAGTCACGGGACAGAGTGAGACTGATGAGCACTGAGTCACAGGACAGAGTGAGACTACTGGTAGAGAGTGGACGGGACAGAGTGAGACTGAGTAGAGAGTGACGGGACAGAGTGAGACTGAGTAGAGAGTGACGGTACAGAGTTAGACTGATGAGCAGTGAGTGACTTGACAAACTGAGACTGCTGATAAAGAGTGACGGGACAGAGTGAGACTGATGAACAGAGAGTGATGGGACAGAGCGAGACTGATGAACAAACAGTGATGAGACAGAGTGAGACTGATGAACAGAGAATAACGGTACAGAGTGAGACTGATGATAGAGAGTGATGGGACAGAGTGAGACTGATAGAGAGTGATGGGACAGAGTGAGACTTGTGAACAGAGAGTTATAGGACAGAGTGAGACTGATGAACAGAGAGTGACGGTACAGAGTTAGACTGATGAGCAGTGAGTGACTTGACAAACTGAGACTGCTGATAGAGAGTGACGGGACAGAGTGAGACTGATGAACAGAGAGTGATGGGACAGAGCGAGACTGATGAACAAACAGTGATGAGACAGAGTGAGACTGATGAACAGAGAATAACGGTACAGAGTGAGACTGATGATAGAGAGTGATGGGACAGAGTGAGACTGATAGAGAGTGATGGGACAGAGTGAGACTGATGAATAGAGACTGACGGGACAGTGTGAGACTGATGATAGAGAGTGACGGGACAGAGTGAGACTGATGATAGAGAGTGATGGGACAGAGAGAGTCTGATGCTGGAGAGTGACGGGACAGAGGGAGACTAATGATGGAGAGTGACAGGACAGAGTGAGACTGATGAACAGAGAATGACGGGACAGGGTGAGACATGATAGAGAGTGACGGCACAGAGTGAGACTGATGATAGAGAGTGATGGGACAGAGTGAGACTGATGAACAAAGAGTGACGGGACAGAGTGAGACTGATGAGCAGTGAGTGATGGGACAGAGTGAGACTGATGATAGAGCGTGACGGGACAGAGTGAGACTGATGAACAGAGAGTGACGGGACAGAGTGAGACTGATGAACAGAGAGTGACGGGACAGAGTGAGACTGATGAACAGAGAGTGACGGGACAGAGTGAGACTGATGAACAGAGAGTCACGGGACAGAGTGAAACTGATGAGCACTGAGTGACAGGACAGAGTGAGACTACTGGTAGAGAGTGGATGGGACAGAGTGAGACTGAGTAGAGAGTGACGGAACAGAGTGAGACTGATGATAGAGAGTGACAGGACAGAGTGAGACTTGTGAACAGAGAGTTATAGGACAGAGTGAGACTGATGAACAGAGAGTGACGGTACAGAGTTAGACTGATGAGCAGTGAGTGACTTGACAGAGTGAGACTGCTGATAGAGAGTGACGGGACAGAGTGAGACTGATGAACAGAGAGTGATGGGACAGAGCGAGACTGATGAACAAACAGTGATGAGACAGAGTGAGACTGATGAACAGAGAATAACGGTACAGAGTGAGACTGATGATAGAGAGTGATGGGACAGAGTGAGACTGATAGAGAGTGATGGGACAGAGTGAGACTGATGAATAGAGACTGACGGGACAGTGTGAGAATGATGATAGAGACTGACGGGACAGTGTGAGACTGATGATAGAGAGTGACGGGACAGAGTGAGACTGATGATAGAGAGTGACGGGACAGAGTGAGACTGATGATAGAGAGTGACGGGACAGAGTGAGACTGAATATAGAGAGTGATGGGGCAGAGTGAGACTGATGAACAGATTTCGACGGGGCTGAGTGACACTGATGAATAGAGAGTGACGAGACAGAGTGAGACTGATGAATAGAGAGTGATGGGATAGGGTGTTACTGAGGAACAGAGAATGACGGGACAGGGTGAGACATGATAGGGAGTGATGGGACAGAGGGACACTAATGAAGAAAGAGTGATGGGACATAGTCAGACTGATGAACAGAGAGTGACGGGACAGAGTGAGACTGATGAACAAAGAGTGACGGGACAGAGTGAGACTGATGAGCAGTGAGTGATGGGACAGAGTGAGACTGATGATTGAGAGTGACGGGACAGAGTGAGACTGATGAGCAGTGAGTGATGGGACAGAGTGAGACTGATGATAGAGAGTGACGGGACAGAGTGAGACTGATGAACAGAGAGTGATGGGACAGATTGAGACTGATGAACAAAGAGTGATTGGACAGAGTGAGACTGATGAACAGAGAGTGATGGGACAGATTGAGACTGATGAACAAAGAGTGATTGGACAGAGTGAGACTGATGAACAGAGAGTCACGGGACAGAGTGAGACTGATGAGCACTGAGTGACAGGACAGAGTGAGACTGCTGGTAGAGAGTGGACGGGACAGAGTGAGACTGAGTAGAGAGTGACGAAACAGAGTGAGACTGATGATAGAAAGTGACGGGACAGAGTGAGACTGATGAACAGAGAGTGACGGTACAGAGTTAGACTGATGAGCAGTGAGTGACTTGACAAACTGAGACTGCTGATAGAGAGTGACGGGACAGAGTGAGACTGATGAACAGAGAGTGATGGGACAGAGCGAGACTGATGAATAAAACAGTGATGGGAATGAGTGAGACTGATGAACAGAGAGTGATGGGACAGATTGAGACTGAAGAACAAAGAGTGACGGGACAGAGGGACACTGATGAACAGAGAGTCACGGGACAGAGTGAGTCTGATGAGCACTGAGTGACAGGACAGAGTGAGACTGCTGGTACAGAGTGGACGGGACAGAGTGAGACTGAGTAGAGAGTGACGGAACAGAGTGAGACTGATGATAGAGAGTGACAGGACAGAGTGAGACTTGTGAACGGAGAGTTATAGGACAGAGTGAGACTGATGGACAGAGAGTGATGGTACAGAGTTAGACTGATGAGCAGTGAGTGACTTGACAAAGTGAGACTGCTGATAGAGAGTGACGGGACAGAGTGAGACTGATGAACAGAGAGTGATGGGACAGAGCGAGACTGATGAACAGAGAGTAACGGTACAGAGTGAGACTGATGATAGAGAGTGATGGGACAGAGTGAGACTGATAGAGAGTGATGGGACAGAGTGAGACTGATGAATAGAGACTGACGGGACAGTGTGAGACTGATGATAGAGAGTGACGGGACAGAGTGAGACTGATGATAGAGAGTGATGGGACAGAGGGAGTCTGATGCTGGAGAGTGACGGGACAGAGGGAGTCTGATGCTGGAGAGTGACGGGACAGAGTGAGACTAATGATGGAGAGTGACAGGACAGAGTGAGACTGATGAACAGAGAGTGACGGGACAGAGTGAGACTGATGTTAGAGAGTGACAGGACAAAGTGAGACTGAGTAGAGAGTGACGGAACAGACTGAGATTGATGATAGAGAGTGATGGAACAGAGTGAGACTGATGAACAGAGAGTGATGGGACAGAGCGAGACTGATGAACAAACAGTGACGAGACAGAGTGAGACTGATGAACCGAGAGTAACGGTACAGAGTGAGACTGATGATAGAGAGTGATGGGGCAGAGTCAGACTGATGAATAGAGAGTGACGGGGCAGTGTAAGACTGATGATAGAGAGTGATGTAACAGAGTGAGACTGATGATAGAGAGTGAAGGGACAGAGGGAGACTGATGAACAGAGAGTGATGTGACAGGGTGAGACTGATGATAGAGAGTGACGGGACAGAGTGAGACTGATGATTGAGAGTGATGGGATAGAGGGAGTCTGATGAGGGAGAGTGACGGGACAGAGTGAGACTAATGATGGAGAGCGACAGGACAGAAGGAGACTGATGAACAAAGAGTGACAGGACAGAGTGAGACTGATGAACAAAGGGTGATGAGTCAGAGTGAGACTGATGACCCGAGAGTGATGTGACAGGGTGAGACCGATGATAGAGAGTGACGGGACAGAGTGAGACTGATGAGCACTGAGTGACGGGACAGAGTGAGACTGCTGGTACAGAGTGGACGGGACAGAGTGAGACTGAGTAGAGAGTGACGGAACAGAGTGAGACTGATGATAGAGAGTGACGGGACAGAGTGAGACTTGTGAACAGAGAGTTATAGGACAGAGTGAGACTGATGAACAGAGAGTGACGGTACAGAGTTAGACTGATGAGCAGTGAGTGACTTGACAAACTGAGACTGCTGATAGAGAGTGACGGGACAGAGTGAGACTGATAGAGAGTGATGGGACAGAGTGAGACTGATGAATAGAGACTGACGGGACAGTGTGAGACTGATGATAGAGAGTGACGGGACAGAGTGAGACTGATGATAGAGAGTGATGGGACAGAGGGAGTCTGATGCTGGAGAGTGACGGGACAGAGTGAGACTAATGATGGAGAGTGACAGGACAGAGTGAGACTGATGAACAGAGAGTGACAGGACAGAGTGAGACTGATGAACAGAGAGTGACGGGACAGAGTGAGACTGATAAACAGAGAGTGACGGGACAGAGAGACACCGACGAACAGCGAGTCACGGGACAGAGTGAGACTGGTGAGCAGTGAGTGACAGGACAGAGTTAGACTGATGTTAGAGAGTGACGGGACAGTGTGAGACTGAGTAGAGAGTGACGGGACCGAGTGAGACTGATGATAGAGAGTGACGAACAGAGTGAGACTGATGAACAGAATTATTGGACAGAGTGGGACTGATGAACAGAGAGTGACGGTACAGAGTGAGACTGATGAGCAGTGAGTGACTTGACAAAGTGAGACTGCTGATAGAGAGTGGACGGGACAGAGTGAGACTGATGATAGAGAGTGACGGGACAAAGTGAGACTGAGTAGAGAGTGACGGAACAGACTGAGATTGATGATAGAGAGTGATGGAACAGAGTGAGACTGATGAACAGAGAGTGATGGGACAGAGCGAGACTGATGAACAAACAGTGACGAGACAGAGTGAGACTGATGAACCGAGAGTAACGGTACAGAGTGAGACTGATGATAGAGAGTGATGGGACAGAATGAGACTGATAGAGAGTGATGGGGCAGAGTCAGACTGATGAATAGAGAGCGACGGGGCAGTGTAAGACTGATGAACAGAGAGTGATGTGACAGGGTGAGACTGATGATAGAGAGTGATGGGACAGAGTGAGACTGATGATTGAGAGTGATGGGACAGAGGGAGTCTGATGATGGAGAGTGACGGGACAGAGTGAGACTCATGATGGAGAGTGACAGGACAGAGTGAGACTGATGAACAAAGAGTGACAGGACAGAGTGAGACTGATGAACAAAGGGTGATGAGTCAGAGTGAGACTGATGACCAGAGAGTGATGTGACAGGGTGAGACCGATGATAGAGAGTGACAGGACAGAGTGAGACTGATGATAGAGAGTGATTGGACAGAGGGAGTCTGATGATGGAGAATGACGGGTCAGAGTGAGACTGATGATGGTGAGTGACAGGACAGAGTGAGACAGATGAAGAAAGAGTGACAGGACAGAGAGAGACTGATGAACAAAGAGTGACGGGACAGAGTGAGACTGATGAACAGAGAGTGACGAAACAGAGTGAGACTGATGATAGAAAGTGACGGGACAGAGTGAGACTGATGAACAGAGAGTGACGGTACAGAGTTAGACTGATGAGCAGTGAGTGACTTGACAAACTGAGACTGCTGATAGAGAGTGACGGGACAGAGTGAGACTGATGAACAGAGAGTGATGGGACAGAGCGAGACTGATGAATAAAACAGTGATGGGAATGAGTGAGACTGATGAACAGAGAGTGATGGGACAGATTGAGACTGAAGAACAAAGAGTGACGGGACAGAGGGACACTGATGAACAGAGAGTCACGGGACAGAGTGAGTCTGATGAGCACTGAGTGACAGGACAGAGTGAGACTGCTGGTACAGAGTGGACGGGACAGAGTGAGACTGAGTAGAGAGTGACGGAACAGAGTGAGACTGATGATAGTGAGTGACAGGACAGAGTGAGACTTGTGAACAGAGAGTTATAGGACAGAGTGAGACTGATGGACAGAGAGTGATGGTACAGAGTTAGACTGATGAGCAGTGAGTGACTTGACAAAGTGAGACTGCTGATAGAGAGTGACGGGACAGAGTGAGACTGATGAACAGAGAGTGATGGGACAGAGCGAGACTGATGAACAGAGAGTAACGGTACAGAGTGAGACTGATGATAGAGAGTGATGGGACAGAGTGAGACTGATAGAGAGTGATGGGACAGAGTGAGACTGATGAATAGAGACTGACGGGACAGTGTGAGACTGATGATAGAGAGTGACGGGACAGAGTGAGACTGATGATAGAGAGTGATGGGACAGAGGGAGTCTGATGCTGGAGAGTGACGGGACAGAGGGAGTCTGATGCTGGAGAGTGACGGGACAGAGTGAGACTAATGATGGAGAGTGACAGGACAGAGTGAGACTGATGAACAGAGAGTGACGGGACAGAGTGAGACTGATGTTAGAGAGTGACAGGACAAAGTGAGACTGAGTAGAGAGTGACGGAACAGACTGAGATTGATGATAGAGAGTGATGGAACAGAGTGAGACTGATGAACAGAGAGTGATGGGACAGAGCGAGACTGATGAACAAACAGTGACGAGACAGAGTGAGACTGATGAACCGAGAGTAACGGTACAGAGTGAGACTGATGATAGAGAGTGATGGGGCAGAGTCAGACTGATGAATAGAGAGTGACGGGGCAGTGTAAGACTGATGATAGAGAGTGATGTAACAGAGTGAGACTGATGATAGAGAGTGAAGGGACAGAGGGAGACTGATGAACAGAGAGTGATGTGACAGGGTGAGACTGATGATAGAGAGTGACGGGACAGAGTGAGACTGATGATTGAGAGTGATGGGATAGAGGGAGTCTGATGATGGAGAGTGACGGGACAGAGTGAGACTAATGATGGAGAGCGACAGGACAGAAGGAGACTGATGAACAAAGAGTGACAGGACAGAGTGAGACTGATGAACAAAGGGTGATGAGTCAGAGTGAGACTGATGACCCGAGAGTGATGTGACAGGGTGAGACCGATGATAGAGAGTGACGGGACAGAGTGAGACTGATGAGCACTGAGTGACGGGACAGAGTGAGACTGCTGGTACAGAGTGGACGGGACAGAGTGAGACTGAGTAGAGAGTGACGGAACAGAGTGAGACTGATGATAGAGAGTGACGGGACAGAGTGAGACTTGTGAACAGAGAGTTATAGGACAGAGTGAGACTGATGAACAGAGAGTGACGGTACAGAGTTAGACTGATGAGCAGTGAGTGACTTGACAAACTGAGACTGCTGATAGAGAGTGACGGGACAGAGTGAGACTGATAGAGAGTGATGGGACAGAGTGAGACTGATGAATAGAGACTGACGGGACAGTGTGAGACTGATGATAGAGAGTGACGGGACAGAGTGAGACTGATGATAGAGAGTGATGGGACAGAGGGAGTCTGATGCTGGAGAGTGACGGGACAGAGTGAGACTAATGATGGAGAGTGACAGGACAGAGTGAGACTGATGAACAGAGAGTGACGGGACAGAGTGAGACTGATAAACAGAGAGTGACGGGACAGAGAGACACCGACGAACAGCGAGTCACGGGACAGAGTGAGACTGGTGAGCAGTGAGTGACAGGACAGAGTTAGACTGATGTTAGAGAGTGACGGGACAGTGTGAGACTGAGTAGAGAGTGACGGGACCGAGTGAGACTGATGATAGAGAGTGACGAACAGAGTGAGACTGATGAACAGAATTATTGGACAGAGTGGGACTGATGAACAGAGAGTGACGGTACAGAGTGAGACTGATGAGCAGTGAGTGACTTGACAAAGTGAGACTGCTGATAGAGAGTGGACGGGACAGAGTGAGACTGATGATAGAGAGTGACGGGACAAAGTGAGACTGAGTAGAGAGTGACGGAACAGACTGAGATTGATGATAGAGAGTGATGGAACAGAGTGAGACTGATGAACAGAGAGTGATGGGACAGAGCGAGACTGATGAACAAACAGTGACGAGACAGAGTGAGACTGATGAACCGAGAGTAACGGTACAGAGTGAGACTGATGATAGAGAGTGATGGGACAGAATGAGACTGATAGAGAGTGATGGGGCAGAGTCAGACTGATGAATAGAGAGCGACGGGGCAGTGTAAGACTGATGATAGAGAGTGATGTAACAGAGTGAGACTGATGATAGAGAGTGAAGGGACAGAGGGAGACTGATGAACAGAGAGTGATGTGACAGGGTGAGACTGATGATAGAGAGTGATGGGACAGAGTGAGACTGATGATTGAGAGTGATGGGACAGAGGGAGTCTGATGATGGAGAGTGACGGGACAGAGTGAGACTAATGATGGAGAGTGACAGGACAGAGTGAGACTGATGAACAAAGGGTGATGAGTCAGAGTGAGACTGATGACCAGAGAGTGATGTGACAGGGTGAGACCGATGATAGAGAGTGACAGGACAGAGTGAGACTGATGATAGAGAGTGATTGGACAGAGGGAGTCTGATGATGGAGAATGACGGGTCAGAGTGAGACTGATGATGGTGAGTGACAGGACAGAGTGAGACAGATGAAGAAAGAGTGACAGGACAGAGAGAGACTGATGAACAAAGAGTGACGGGACAGAGTGAGACTGATGAACAGAGAGTGACGAAACAGAGTGAGACTGATGATGGAGAGTGACGGGACAGAGTGAGACTGATGAACAAAGAGTGACGGGACAGAGTGAGACTGATGAACAGTGAGTGACGGGGCAGTGTAAGACTGATGATAGAGAGTGATGTAACAGAGTGAGACTGATGATAGAGAGTGAAGGGACAGAGGGAGACTGATGAACAGAGAGTGATGTGACAGGGTGAGACTGATGATAGAGAGTGATGGGACAGAGTGAGACTGATGATTGAGAGTGATGGGACAGAGGGAGTCTGATGATGGAGAGTGACGGGACAGAGTGAGACTAATGATGGAGAGTGACAGGACAGAGTGAGACTGATGAACAAAGAGTGACAGGACAGAGTGAGACTGATGAACAAAGGGTGATGAGTCAGAGTGAGACTGATGACCAGAGAGTGATGTGACAGGGTGAGACCGATGATAGAGAGTGACAGGACAGAGTGAGACTGATGATAGAGAGTGATTGGACAGAGGGAGTCTGATGATGGAGAATGACGGGTCAGAGTGAGACTGATGATGGTGAGTGACAGGACAGAGTGAGACAGATGAAGAAAGAGTGACAGGACAGAGAGAGACTGATGAACAAAGAGTGACGGGACAGAGTGAGACTGATGAACAGAGAGTGACGGGACAGAGTGAGACTGATGATGGAGAGTGACGGGACAGAGTGAGACTGATGAACAAAGAGTGACGGGACAGAGTGAGACTGATGAACAGTGAGTGACGGGACAGAGTGAGACTGATGAACAGAGAGTGACGGGACAGAGTGAGACTGATGATGGAGAGTGACGGGACAGAGTGAGACTGATGAACAGAGTGATGTAACAGAGTGAGACTGATGAACAAAGAGTGACGGGACAGAGTGAGACTGATAAACAGGGTTTGACGGGGCAGAGTGAGACTGATGAATAGAGAGTGATGGGACAGGGTGTGACTGATGAACAGAGAGTGACGGGACAGGGTGAGACTGATGATAGAGAGTGGTGGGACAGAGTGAGACTGAAGATGGAGAGTGATGTAACAGAGTCAGACTGATGAACAGAGAGTGACGGGACAGAGAGAGGCCAATGAACAGAGTGATGTGACAGAGTGAGACTTATGATAGATAGTGATGGGACAGACTGAGACTGATGAACGGAGAGTGATGTGACAGAGTGAGGCTGATGAACGGAGAGTGACGGGACAGAGTGAGACTGATGATAGACAGTGACGGGAGAGAGTGAGACTGATGATAGAGAGTGATGGGACTGAGTGAGACTGATGAACAGAGAGTAACGGTACAGAGTGAGACTGATGATAGAGAGTGATGGGACAGAGTGAGACTGATAGAGAGTGACGGGGCAGAGTCAGACTGATGAATAGAGAGTGACGGGACAGTGTGAGACTGATGATAGATATGTAACAGAGTGAGACTGATGAACAGAGAGTGACGGGACAGAGGGAGACTGATGATGGAGAGTGGTGGGACAGAGTGAGACTGATGAACAAAGAGTGACGGGACAGAGTGAGACTGATGAATAGAGAGTGATGGGACAGGGTGTGACTGATGAACAGAGAGTGACGGGACAGAGAGAGGCCAATGAACAGAGTGATGTGACAGAGTGAGACTGATGATAGAGAGTGATGGGACAGAGTGAGACTGATAGATAGTGATGGGACAGAGTGAGACTGATGAACAGAGAGTGATGTGACAGGGTGAGACTGATGATAGAGAGTGACGGGACAGAGTGAGACTGATGTTGGAGAGTGACAGGACAGAGTGAGACAGATGAACAAAGAGTGACGGGACAGAGTGAGACTGATGAACAAAGAGTGACGGGACAGAGTGAGACTGATGATGGAGAATGACGGGACAGAGTGAGATTGATGAACAAAGAGTGACGGGACAGAGTGAGACTGATGATACAAAGTGATGGGACAGAGTGAGACTGATGATACAGAGTGATGGGACAGAGTGAGACTGATGATAGAGAGTGATGGGACAGAGTGAGACTGATGATAGAGAGTGACGGGACAGAGTGAGACTGATGATAGAGAGTGACTGGACAGAGTGAGACTGATGATAGAGAGTGACGGGACAGAGTGAGACTGATGATAGACAGTGATGGGACAGAGTGAGACTGATGAATAGAGAGTGACGGGACAGAGTGTTACTGAGGAACAGAGAGTGACGGGACAGAGTGAGACTGATGATAGAGAGGAACGGGACAGAGTGAGACTGATGAACAGAGAATGACGGGACAGGGTGAGACATGATAGAGAGTGATGGGACAGAGGGACACTAATGAAGAAAGAGTGATGGGACATAGTGAGACTGATGAACAGAGAGTGACGGGACAGAGTGAGAGTGATGATGGAGAGTGATGGGACAGAGTGAGACTGATGAGCAGTGAGTGACGGGACAGAGTGAGACTGATGAGCAGTGAGTGACGGGACAGAGTGAGACTGATGATAGAGAGTGACGGGACAGAGTGAGACTGATGAACAGAGAGTGACGGTACAGAGTGAGACTGATGAACAGAGTGACGGTACAGAGTGAGACTGATGAGCACTGAGTCACGGGACAGAGTGAGACTGATGAGCACTGAGTCACAGGACAGAGTGAGACTACTGGTAGAGAGTGGACGGGACAGAGTGAGACTGAGTAGAGAGTGACGGGACAGAGTGAGACTGAGTAGAGAGTGACGGTACAGAGTTAGACTGATGAGCAGTGAGTGACTTGACAAACTGAGACTGCTGATAAAGAGTGACGGGACAGAGTGAGACTGATGAACAGAGAGTGATGGGACAGAGCGAGACTGATGAACAAACAGTGATGAGACAGAGTGAGACTGATGAACAGAGAATAACGGTACAGAGTGAGACTGATGATAGAGAGTGATGGGACAGAGTGAGACTGATAGAGAGTGATGGGACAGAGTGAGACTTGTGAACAGAGAGTTATAGGACAGAGTGAGACTGATGAACAGAGAGTGACGGTACAGAGTTAGACTGATGAGCAGTGAGTGACTTGACAAACTGAGACTGCTGATAGAGAGTGACGGGACAGAGTGAGACTGATGAACAGAGAGTGATGGGACAGAGCGAGACTGATGAACAAACAGTGATGAGACAGAGTGAGACTGATGAACAGAGAATAACGGTACAGAGTGAGACTGATGATAGAGAGTGATGGGACAGAGTGAGACTGATAGAGAGTGATGGGACAGAGTGAGACTGATGAATAGAGACTGACGGGACAGTGTGAGACTGATGATAGAGAGTGACGGGACAGAGTGAGACTGATGATAGAGAGTGATGGGACAGAGAGAGTCTGATGCTGGAGAGTGACGGGACAGAGGGAGACTAATGATGGAGAGTGACAGGACAGAGTGAGACTGATGAACAGAGAATGACGGGACAGGGTGAGACATGATAGAGAGTGACGGCACAGAGTGAGACTGATGATAGAGAGTGATGGGACAGAGTGAGACTGATGAACAAAGAGTGACGGGACAGAGTGAGACTGATGAGCAGTGAGTGATGGGACAGAGTGAGACTGATGATAGAGCGTGACGGGACAGAGTGAGACTGATGAACAGAGAGTGATGGGACAGAGTGAGACTGATGAACAGAGAGCGACGGGACAGAGTGAGACTGATGAACAGAGAGTGACGGGACAGAGTGAGACTGATGAACAGAGAGTGACGGGACAGAGTGAGACTGATGAACAGAGAGTCACGGGACAGAGTGAAACTGATGAGCACTGAGTGACAGGACAGAGTGAGACTACTGGTAGAGAGTGGATGGGACAGAGTGAGACTGAGTAGAGAGTGACGGAACAGAGTGAGACTGATGATAGAGAGTGACAGGACAGAGTGAGACTTGTGAACAGAGAGTTATAGGACAGAGTGAGACTGATGAACAGAGAGTGACGGTACAGAGTTAGACTGATGAGCAGTGAGTGACTTGACAGAGTGAGACTGCTGATAGAGAGTGACGGGACAGAGTGAGACTGATGAACAGAGAGTGATGGGACAGAGCGAGACTGATGAACAAACAGTGATGAGACAGAGTGAGACTGATGAACAGAGAATAACGGTACAGAGTGAGACTGATGATAGAGAGTGATGGGACAGAGTGAGACTGATAGAGAGTGATGGGACAGAGTGAGACTGATGAATAGAGACTGACGGGACAGTGTGAGACTGATGATAGAGACTGACGGGACAGTGTGAGACTGATGATAGAGAGTCACGGGACAGAGTGAGACTGATGATAGAGAGTGATGGGACAGAGGGAGTCTGATGCTGGAGAGTGACGGGACAGAGTGAGACTAATGATGGAGATTGACAGGACAGACTGAGACTGATGAACAGAGAGCGACGGGACAGAGTGAGACTGATAAACAGAGAGTGACGGGACAGAGTGGGACTGATGAATAGAGAGTGATGGGACTGAGTGAGACTGATGAACAGTGAGTGACGGGACAGACTGAGACTGCTGAACAGAGAGTAACGGTACAGAGTGAGACTGATGATAGAGAGTGATGGGACAGAGTGAGTCTGATAGCGAGTGACGGGGCAGAGTCAGACTGATGAATAGAGAGTGACGGGACAGAGTGAGACTGATGAATAGAGAGTGATGGGACAGAGTGTGACTGATGAACAGAGAGTGACGGGACAGCGTGAGACTGATGATGGAGAGTGATGGGACTGAGTGAGACTGATGAACAGAGAGTGACAGGACAGAGTGAGACTGATGAACAGTGAGTGACGGGACAGAGGGAGACTGATGATAGAGAGTAACGGGACAGAGTGAGACTGATGACCGAGAGTGATGGGACAGAGTGAGACTGATTAACAAAGAGTGACGGGACACAGTAAGACTGATGATAGAGAGTGATGGGACAGAGTGGGACATATGAAC
Source organism: Mobula birostris (assembly GCF_030028105.1). Taxonomy (NCBI): domain Eukaryota; kingdom Metazoa; phylum Chordata; class Chondrichthyes; order Myliobatiformes; family Myliobatidae; genus Mobula; species Mobula birostris. The sequence goes on from NC_092371.1 coordinate 136,038,564, forward strand.
AAAGAGTGACGGGACAGAGTGAGAATGATGAACAGAGAGTGACGGGACACAGTAAGACTGATGATAGAGACTGACGGGACAGAGTGAGACTGCTGGTGGAGAGAGATGGGACAGAGTGAGACTGATGATAGATAGTGATGGGACAGAGTGAGACTGATGAACATAGAGTGACGGGACAGTGTGAGACTGATGATAGAGAGTGCTGGGACAGTCTGAGACTGAGGAACAGAGAGTGATGTGACAGAGTGAGACTGATGATAGAGAGTGATGGGACAGAGTGAGTCTGACAGATAGTGACGGGACAGAGTGAGACTGATGAATAGAGAGTGACGGGACAGTGTGAGACTGATGACAGTGATGTAACAGAGTGAGACTGATGAACAGAGAGTGACGGAACAGAGGGAGACTGATGAACACAGAGTGACGGGACAAAGTGAGACTGCTGATAGAGAGTTATGGGGCAGAGTGAGACTAATGAACAAAGAGTGACGGGACAGAGTGAGACTGATGATAGAGAGTGATGTGATAGAGGCAGACTGATGATAGAGAGTGATTGACAGAGTGAGACTGATGAACAGAGTGACGGGACAGAGTGAGAATGATGAGTAGGGAGTGATAGGACAGAGTGAGATTGATGATAGAGAGTGACGGGACAGAATGAGACTGATGATAGAGAATGATGGGACAGAGTGAGACTGATGATAGAGAGTGACGGGACAGAGTGAGACTGATGAACAAAGAGTGATGGGACATAGTGAGACTGATGAGCAGTGAGTGACGGGACAGAGTGAGACTGGTGGGCGGAGAGTGACGGGATAGAGTGAGACTGATGATAGAGAGTGATGGGACAGAGTGAGACTGATGTTAGAGAGTGACGCGACAGAGTGAAACTGATGAACAAACTGTGACGGGACAGAGTGAGAATGGTGAGCAGTCAGTGCTGGGACAGAATGAGTGTGATGAACAGAGAGTGATGGGACAGAGTCAGACTGATCAACAGTGAGTGACGAGACAGAGTGAGACTGATGATAGAGGGTGATCGGACAGAGTGACACTGATGAACAGAGAGTGACGGGACAGAGTGAGACTGATGATGGAGATTGACCGTACAGAGGGAGACTGATGATAGAGAGTGACGGGACAGAGTGAGACTGATGATAGAGAGTGACGGGACAGAGTGAGATTGATGATAGAGAGTGATGGGACAGAGTGAGACTGATGAACAAAGAGTGATTTGACAGAGGGAGACTGATGATAGAGAGTAACGGGACAGAGTGAGACTGATGACAGAGAGTGATGGGACAGAGTGAGACTGATTAACAAAGAGTGACGGGACACAGTAAGACTGATGATAGAGAGTGACGGGACAGAGTGAGACTGATGACAGAGAGTGACGGGACAGAGGGATACTGATGAACAGGGAGTGATGCGACAGAGTGAGACTGATGTTAGAGAGTGACGCGACAGAGTGAGACTGATGAACAAACTGTGACGGGACAGAGTGAGACTGGTGAGCAGTCAGTGATGGGACAGAATGAGTGTGATGAACAGAGAGTGATGGGACAGAGTCAGACTGATCAACAGTGAGTGACGAGACAGAGTGAGACTGATGATAGAGGGTGATCGGACAGAGTGACACTGATGAACAGAGAGTGACGGGACAGAGGGACACTGCTGAGCAGAGTGACGGGACAGAGTGAGACTGATGATGGAGATTGACCGTACAGAGGGAGACTGATGATAGAGAGTGACGAGACAGAGTGAGACTGATGATAGAGAGTGACGGGACAGAGTGAGACTGATGATAGAGAGTGATGGGACAGAGTGAGACTGATGAACAAAGAGTGATTTGACAGAGGGAGACTGATGATAGAGAGTAACGGGACAGAGTGAGACTGATGACAGAGAGTGATGGGACAGAGTGAGACTGATTAACAAAGAGTGACGGGACAGAGTGAGAATGATGAACAAAGAGTGACAGGACAGAGTGAGACTGATGAACAAAGAGTGATGGGACAGAGTGAGACTGATGACAGAGAGTGACGGGACAGAGGGACACTGATGAGCAGAGAGTGATGGGACAAAGTGAGACTGATGACAGAGAGTGACGGGACAGAGGGACACTGATGAGCAGAGAATGATGGGACAGAGTGAGACAGATGAACAAAGAGTGACGGGACAGAGTGAGACTGATGAACAAAGAGTGACGGGATAGAGTGAGACTGATGATGGAGAGTGATGGGACAGAGTGAGTCTGATGATGGAGAATGACGGGACAGAGTGAGATTGATGAACAAAGAGTGACGGGACAGAGTGAGACTGATGATACAGAGTGATGGGACAGAGTGAGACTGATGATACAGAGTGATGGACAGAGTGAGACTGATGAACAGAGTGATGAGACAGAGTGAGTCTGATGAGCAGTGAGTGTTGGGACAGAGTGAGACTGATGATAGAGAGTGACTGGACAGAATGAGACTGATGATAGAGAGTGACGGGACAGAGTGAGACTGATGATAGACAGTGATGGGACAGAGTGAGACTGATGAATAGAGAGTGACGGGACAGGGTGTTACTGAGGATCAGAGAGTGACGGGACAGAGTGAGACTGATGATAGAGAGGAACGGGACAGAGTGAGACTGATGAACAGAGAATGACGGGACAGGGTGAGACATGATAGAGAGTGATGGGACAGAGGGACACTAATGAAGAAAGAGTTATGGGACATAGTGAGACTGATGAACAGAGAGTGACGGGACAGAGTGAGAGTGATGATGGAGAGTGATGGGACAGAATGAGACTGATGAGCAGTGAGTCACGGGACAGAGTGAGACTGATGATAGAGAGTGACGGGACAGAGTGAGACTGATGAACAGAGAGTGATGGGACAGATTGCGACTGATGAACAAAGAGTGATGGGACAGAGTGAGACTGATGAACAGAGAGTCACGGGACAGAGTGAGACTGATGAGCAGTGAGTGACAGGACAGAGTGAGACTACTGGTAGAGAGTGGACGGGACAGAGTGAGACTGAGTAGAGAGTGACGGGACAGAGTGAGACTGAGAAGAGAGTGACGGAACAGAGTGAGACTGATGATAGAGAGTGACAGGACAGAGTGAGACTTGTGAACAGAGAGTTATAGGACAGAGTGAGACTGATGGACAGAGAGTGACGGTACAGAGTTAGACTGATGAGCAGTGAGTGACTTGACAAAGTGAGACTGCTGATAGAGAGTGACGGGACAGAGTGAGACTGATGAACAGAGAGTGATGGGACAGAGCGAGACTGATGAACAAACAGTGACGAGACAGAGTGAGACTGATGAACAGAGAATAACGGTACAGAGTGAGACTGATGATAGAGAGTGATGGGACAGAGTGATGCTGATAGAGAGTGATGGGACAGAGTGAGACTGATGAATAGAGACTGACGGAACAGTGTGAGACTGATGATAGAGAGTGACGGGACAGAGTGAGACTGATGATAGAGAGTGATGGGACAGAGGGAGTCTGATGCTGGAGAGTGACGGGACAGCGTGAGACTAATGATGGAGAGTGACAGGACAGAGTGAGACTGATGAACAGAGAATGACGGGACAGGGTGAGACATGATAGAGAGTGACGGGACAGAGTGAGACTGATGAACAAAGAGTGACGGGACAGAGTGAGACTGATGAACAAAGAGTGACGGGACAGAGTGAGACTGATGAGTAGAGAGTGATGGGACAGAGTGAAACTGATGAACAGAGAGTGATGGGACAGAGTGAGACTGATGAACAGAGAGCGATGGGACAGAGTGAGACTGATGAACAGAGAGTCACGGGACAGAGTGAGACTGATGAGCAGTGAGTGACAGGACAGAGTGAGACTACTGGTAGAGAGTGGATGGGACAGAGTGAGACTGAGTAGAGAGTGACGGAACAGAGTGAGACTGATGATAGAGAGTGACAGGACAGAGTGAGACTTGTGAACAGAGAGTTATAGGACAGAGTGAGACTGATGAACAGAGAGTGACGGTACAGAGTTAGACTGATGAGCACTGAGTGACTTGACAAAGTGAGACTGCTGATAGAGAGTGACGGGACAGAGTGAGACTGATGAACAGAGAGTGATGGGACAGAGCGAGACTGATGAACAAACAGTGACGAGACAGAGTGAGACTGATGAACAGAGAATAACGGTACAGAGTGAGACTGATGATAGAGAGTGATGGGACAGAGTGAGACTGATAGAGAGTGATGGGACAGAGTGAGACTGATGAATAGAGAGTGACGGGACAGAGTGAGACTCATGATAGAGAGTGATGGGACAGAGGGAGTCTGATGCTGGTGAGTGACGGGACAGAGTGAGACTAATGATGGAGATTGACAGGACAGACTGAGACTGATGAACAGAGAGCGACGGGACAGAGTGAGACTGATAAACAGAGAGTGACGGGACAGAGGGACACCGATGAACAGAGAGTCACGGGACAGAGTGAGACTGGTGAGCAGTGAGTGACAGGACAGAGTGAGACTGACGTTAGAGAGTGACGGGACAGTGTGAGACTGAGTAGAGAGTGACGGGACAGAGTGAGACTGATGAACAGAATTATAGGACAGAGTGAGACTGATGATTGAGAGTGACGGTACAGAGTGAGACTGATGAGCAGTGAGTGACTTGACAAAGTGAGACTGCTGATAGAGAGTGACGGGACAGAGTGAGACTGATGAACAGAGTTTGATGCGGCAGAGTGCGACTGATGAATAGAGAGTGATGGGACTGAGTGAGACTGATGAACAGTGAGTGACGGGACAGACTGAGACTGCTGAACAGAGAGTAACGGTACAGAGTGAGACTGATGATAGAGAGTGATGGGACAGAGTGAGTCTGATAGAAAGTGACGGGGCAGAGTCAGACTGATGAATAGGGAGTGACGGGACAGTGTGAGACTGATGATAGAGAGGTATGTAACAGAGTGAGACTGATGATAGAGAGTGACGGGACAGAGTGAGACTGATGATAGACAGTGATGGGACAGAGTGAGACTGATGAATAGAGAGTGACGGGACAGAGTGAGACTGATGAACAGAGAGTGATGGGACAAAGCGAGACTGATGAACAAACAGTGACGAGACAGAGTGAGACTGATGACCGAGAGTAACGGTACAGAGTGAGACTGATGATAGAGAGTGATGGGACAGAGTGAGACTGATAGAAAGTGATGGGGAAGAGTCAGACTGATGAATGGAGAGTGAAGGGGCACTGTGATACTGATGATAGAGAGTGATGTAACAGAGTGAGACTGATGAACAGAGAGTGAAGGGACAGGGTGAGACTGATGATAAGGAGTGACGGGACAGAGTGAGACTGATGATAGAGAGTGATTGGACAGAGGGAGTCTGATGATGGAGAATGACGGGTCAGAGTGAGACTGATGATGGTGAGCGACAGGACAGAGTGAGACAGATGAAGAAAGAGTGACAGGACAGAGAGAGACTGATGAACAAAGAGTGACGGGACAGAGTGAGACTGATGAACAGAGAGTGACGGGACAGAGTGAGACTGATGATAAAGAGTGATGTATCAGAGTGAGACTGATGAACAAAGAGTGACGGGACAGAGTGAGACTGAAGAACAGAGAGTGACGGGACAGAGTGAGACTGATGATAAAGAGTGATGTATCAGAGTGAGACTGATGAACAAAGAGTGATGAGACAGGGTGAGACTGATGATGGAGAGTGGTGGGACAGAGTGAGACTGATGAACAAAGAGTGACGGGACAGGGTGAGACTGATGATGGAGAGTGGTGGGACAGAGTGAGACTGATGAACAAAGAGTGACGAGACAGGGTGAGACTGATGATGGAGAGTGATGGGACAGAGTGAGACTGATGAACAAAGAGTGACGGGACAGAGTGAGACTGATGAATAGAGAGTGATGGGACAGGGTGTGACTGATGAACAGAGAGTGACGGGACAGGGTGAGACTGATGATGGAGAGTGATGTAACAGAGTCAAACTGATGAACAGAGAGTGACGGGACAGAGAGAGGCCAATGAACAGAGTGATGTGACAGAGTGAGACTTATGATAGATAGTGATGGGACAGACTGAGACTGATGAACAGAGAGTGATGTGACAGAGTGAGGCTGATGAACAGAGAGTGATGGAACAGAGGGAGACTGATGATGGAGAGTGATGGGACAGAGTGAGTCTGATGAACAGAGAGTAACGGTACAGAGTGAGACTGATGATAGAGAGTGATGGGACAGAGTGAGACTGATAGATAGTGATGGGACAGAGTGAGACTGATGAACAGAGAGTGATGTGACAGGGTGAGACTGATGATAGAGAGTGACGGGACAGAGTGAGACTGATGTTGGAGAGTGACAGGACAGAGTGAGACAGATGAACAAAGAGTGACGGGACAGAGTGAGACTGATGAACAAAGAGTGACGGGACAGAGTGAGACTGATGATGGAGCGTGATGGGACAGAGTGAGTCTGATGATGGAGAATGACGAGACAGAGTGAGTCTGATGAGCAGTGAGTGTTGGGACAGAGTGAGACTGATGATAGAGAGTGACTGGACAGAGTGAGACTGATGATAGAGAGTGACGGGACAGAGTGAGACTGATGATAGACAGTGATGGGACAGAGTGAGACTGATGAATAGAGAGTGACGGGACAGAGTGTTACTGAGGAACAGAGAGTGACGGGACAGAGTGAGACTGATGAGCAGTGAGTGATGGGACAGAGTGAGACTGATGAACAGAGAGTGACGGGACAGAGTGAGACTGATGAACAAAGAGTGACGGGACAGAGTGAGACTGATGAGCAGTGAGTGATGGGACAGAGTGAGACTGATGATAGAGAGTGACGGGACAGAGTGAGACTGCTGAGCAGTGAGTGACGGGACAGAGTGAGACTGATGAGCAGTGAGTGATGGGACAGAGTGAGACTGATGATTGAGAGTGACGGGACAGAGTGAGACTGATGATAAAGAGTGATGTATCAGAGTGAGACTGATGAACAAAGAGTGACGGGACAGAGTGAGACTGAAGAACAGACAGTGACGGGACAGAGTGAGACTGATGATAAAGAGTGATGTAACAGAGTGAGACTGATGAACAAAGAGTGACGAGACAGGGTGAGACTGATGATGGAGAGTGGTGGGACAGAGTGAGACTGATGAACAAAGAGTGACGGGACAGGGTGAGACTGATGATGGAGAGTGGTGGGACAGAGTGAGACTGATGAACAAAGAGTGACGAGACAGGGTGAGACTGATGATGGAGAGTGATGGGACAGAGTGAGACTGATGAACAAAGAGTGACGGGACAGAGTGAGACTGATGAATAGAGAGTGATGGGACAGGGTGTGACTGATGAACAGAGAGTGACGGGACAGAGAGAGGCCAATGAACAGAGTGATGTGACAGAGTGAGACTGATGATAGAGAGTGATGGGACAGAGTGAGACTGATAGATAGTGATGGGACAGAGTGAGACTGATGAACAGAGAGTGATGTGACAGGGTGAGACTGATGATAGAGAGTGACGGGACAGAGTGAGACTGATGTTGGAGAGTGACAGGACAGAGTGAGACAGATGAACAAAGAGTGACGGGACAGAGTGAGACTGATGAACAAAGAGTGACGGGACAGAGTGAGACTGATGATGGAGAATGACGGGACAGAGTGAGATTGATGAACAAAGAGTGACGGGACAGAGTGAGACTGATGATACAAAGTGATGGGACAGAGTGAGACTGATGATACAGAGTGATGGGACAGAGTGAGACTGATGATAGAGAGTGATGGGACAGAGTGAGACTGATGATAGAGAGTGACGGGACAGAGTGAGACTGATGATAGAGAGTGACTGGACAGAGTGAGACTGATGATAGAGAGTGACGGGACAGAGTGAGACTGATGATAGACAGTGATGGGACAGAGTGAGACTGATGAATAGAGAGTGACGGGACAGAGTGTTACTGAGGAACAGAGAGTGACGGGACAGAGTGAGACTGATGATAGAGAGGAACGGGACAGAGTGAGACTGATGAACAGAGAATGACGGGACAGGGTGAGACATGATAGAGAGTGATGGGACAGAGGGACACTAATGAAGAAAGAGTGATGGGACATAGTGAGACTGATGAACAGAGAGTGACGGGACAGAGTGAGAGTGATGATGGAGAGTGATGGGACAGAGTGAGACTGATGAGCAGTGAGTGACGGGACAGAGTGAGACTGATGAGCAGTGAGTGACGGGACAGAGTGAGACTGATGATAGAGAGTGACGGGACAGAGTGAGACTGATGAACAGAGAGTGACGGTACAGAGTGAGACTGATGAACAGAGTGACGGTACAGAGTGAGACTGATGAGCACTGAGTCACGGGACAGAGTGAGACTGATGAGCACTGAGTCACAGGACAGAGTGAGACTACTGGTAGAGAGTGGACGGGACAGAGTGAGACTGAGTAGAGAGTGACGGGACAGAGTGAGACTGAGTAGAGAGTGACGGTACAGAGTTAGACTGATGAGCAGTGAGTGACTTGACAAACTGAGACTGCTGATAAAGAGTGACGGGACAGAGTGAGACTGATGAACAGAGAGTGATGGGACAGAGCGAGACTGATGAACAAACAGTGATGAGACAGAGTGAGACTGATGAACAGAGAATAACGGTACAGAGTGAGACTGATGATAGAGAGTGATGGGACAGAGTGAGACTGATAGAGAGTGATGGGACAGAGTGAGACTTGTGAACAGAGAGTTATAGGACAGAGTGAGACTGATGAACAGAGAGTGACGGTACAGAGTTAGACTGATGAGCAGTGAGTGACTTGACAAACTGAGACTGCTGATAGAGAGTGACGGGACAGAGTGAGACTGATGAACAGAGAGTGATGGGACAGAGCGAGACTGATGAACAAACAGTGATGAGACAGAGTGAGACTGATGAACAGAGAATAACGGTACAGAGTGAGACTGATGATAGAGAGTGATGGGACAGAGTGAGACTGATAGAGAGTGATGGGACAGAGTGAGACTGATGAATAGAGACTGACGGGACAGTGTGAGACTGATGATAGAGAGTGACGGGACAGAGTGAGACTGATGATAGAGAGTGATGGGACAGAGAGAGTCTGATGCTGGAGAGTGACGGGACAGAGGGAGACTAATGATGGAGAGTGACAGGACAGAGTGAGACTGATGAACAGAGAATGACGGGACAGGGTGAGACATGATAGAGAGTGACGGCACAGAGTGAGACTGATGATAGAGAGTGATGGGACAGAGTGAGACTGATGAACAAAGAGTGACGGGACAGAGTGAGACTGATGAGCAGTGAGTGATGGGACAGAGTGAGACTGATGATAGAGCGTGACGGGACAGAGTGAGACTGATGAACAGAGAGTGACGGGACAGAGTGAGACTGATGAACAGAGAGTGACGGGACAGAGTGAGACTGATGAACAGAGAGTGACGGGACAGAGTGAGACTGATGAACAGAGAGTCACGGGACAGAGTGAAACTGATGAGCACTGAGTGACAGGACAGAGTGAGACTACTGGTAGAGAGTGGATGGGACAGAGTGAGACTGAGTAGAGAGTGACGGAACAGAGTGAGACTGATGATAGAGAGTGACAGGACAGAGTGAGACTTGTGAACAGAGAGTTATAGGACAGAGTGAGACTGATGAACAGAGAGTGACGGTACAGAGTTAGACTGATGAGCAGTGAGTGACTTGACAGAGTGAGACTGCTGATAGAGAGTGACGGGACAGAGTGAGACTGATGAACAGAGAGTGATGGGACAGAGCGAGACTGATGAACAAACAGTGATGAGACAGAGTGAGACTGATGAACAGAGAATAACGGTACAGAGTGAGACTGATGATAGAGAGTGATGGGACAGAGTGAGACTGATAGAGAGTGATGGGACAGAGTGAGACTGATGAATAGAGACTGACGGGACAGTGTGAGAATGATGATAGAGACTGACGGGACAGTGTGAGACTGATGATAGAGAGTGACGGGACAGAGTGAGACTGATGATAGAGAGTGACGGGACAGAGTGAGACTGATGATAGAGAGTGACGGGACAGAGTGAGACTGAATATAGAGAGTGATGGGGCAGAGTGAGACTGATGAACAGATTTCGACGGGGCTGAGTGACACTGATGAATAGAGAGTGACGAGACAGAGTGAGACTGATGAATAGAGAGTGATGGGATAGGGTGTTACTGAGGAACAGAGAATGACGGGACAGGGTGAGACATGATAGGGAGTGATGGGACAGAGGGACACTAATGAAGAAAGAGTGATGGGACATAGTCAGACTGATGAACAGAGAGTGACGGGACAGAGTGAGACTGATGAACAAAGAGTGACGGGACAGAGTGAGACTGATGAGCAGTGAGTGATGGGACAGAGTGAGACTGATGATTGAGAGTGACGGGACAGAGTGAGACTGATGAGCAGTGAGTGATGGGACAGAGTGAGACTGATGATAGAGAGTGACGGGACAGAGTGAGACTGATGAACAGAGAGTGATGGGACAGATTGAGACTGATGAACAAAGAGTGATTGGACAGAGTGAGACTGATGAACAGAGAGTGATGGGACAGATTGAGACTGATGAACAAAGAGTGATTGGACAGAGTGAGACTGATGAACAGAGAGTCACGGGACAGAGTGAGACTGATGAGCACTGAGTGACAGGACAGAGTGAGACTGCTGGTAGAGAGTGGACGGGACAGAGTGAGACTGAGTAGAGAGTGACGAAACAGAGTGAGACTGATGATAGAAAGTGACGGGACAGAGTGAGACTGATGAACAGAGAGTGACGGTACAGAGTTAGACTGATGAGCAGTGAGTGACTTGACAAACTGAGACTGCTGATAGAGAGTGACGGGACAGAGTGAGACTGATGAACAGAGAGTGATGGGACAGAGCGAGACTGATGAATAAAACAGTGATGGGAATGAGTGAGACTGATGAACAGAGAGTGATGGGACAGATTGAGACTGAAGAACAAAGAGTGACGGGACAGAGGGACACTGATGAACAGAGAGTCACGGGACAGAGTGAGTCTGATGAGCACTGAGTGACAGGACAGAGTGAGACTGCTGGTACAGAGTGGACGGGACAGAGTGAGACTGAGTAGAGAGTGACGGAACAGAGTGAGACTGATGATAGAGAGTGACAGGACAGAGTGAGACTTGTGAACGGAGAGTTATAGGACAGAGTGAGACTGATGGACAGAGAGTGATGGTACAGAGTTAGACTGATGAGCAGTGAGTGACTTGACAAAGTGAGACTGCTGATAGAGAGTGACGGGACAGAGTGAGACTGATGAACAGAGAGTGATGGGACAGAGCGAGACTGATGAACAGAGAGTAACGGTACAGAGTGAGACTGATGATAGAGAGTGATGGGACAGAGTGAGACTGATAGAGAGTGATGGGACAGAGTGAGACTGATGAATAGAGACTGACGGGACAGTGTGAGACTGATGATAGAGAGTGACGGGACAGAGTGAGACTGATGATAGAGAGTGATGGGACAGAGGGAGTCTGATGCTGGAGAGTGACGGGACAGAGGGAGTCTGATGCTGGAGAGTGACGGGACAGAGTGAGACTAATGATGGAGAGTGACAGGACAGAGTGAGACTGATGAACAGAGAGTGACGGGACAGAGTGAGACTGATGTTAGAGAGTGACAGGACAAAGTGAGACTGAGTAGAGAGTGACGGAACAGACTGAGATTGATGATAGAGAGTGATGGAACAGAGTGAGACTGATGAACAGAGAGTGATGGGACAGAGCGAGACTGATGAACAAACAGTGACGAGACAGAGTGAGACTGATGAACCGAGAGTAACGGTACAGAGTGAGACTGATGATAGAGAGTGATGGGGCAGAGTCAGACTGATGAATAGAGAGTGACGGGGCAGTGTAAGACTGATGATAGAGAGTGATGTAACAGAGTGAGACTGATGATAGAGAGTGAAGGGACAGAGGGAGACTGATGAACAGAGAGTGATGTGACAGGGTGAGACTGATGATAGAGAGTGACGGGACAGAGTGAGACTAATGATGGAGAGCGACAGGACAGAAGGAGACTGATGAACAAAGAGTGACAGGACAGAGTGAGACTGATGAACAAAGGGTGATGAGTCAGAGTGAGACTGATGACCCGAGAGTGATGTGACAGGGTGAGACCGATGATAGAGAGTGACGGGACAGAGTGAGACTGATGAGCACTGAGTGACGGGACAGAGTGAGACTGCTGGTACAGAGTGGACGGGACAGAGTGAGACTGAGTAGAGAGTGACGGAACAGAGTGAGACTGATGATAGAGAGTGACGGGACAGAGTGAGACTTGTGAACAGAGAGTTATAGGACAGAGTGAGACTGATGAACAGAGAGTGACGGTACAGAGTTAGACTGATGAGCAGTGAGTGACTTGACAAACTGAGACTGCTGATAGAGAGTGACGGGACAGAGTGAGACTGATAGAGAGTGATGGGACAGAGTGAGACTGATGAATAGAGACTGACGGGACAGTGTGAGACTGATGATAGAGAGTGACGGGACAGAGTGAGACTGATGATAGAGAGTGATGGGACAGAGGGAGTCTGATGCTGGAGAGTGACGGGACAGAGTGAGACTAATGATGGAGAGTGACAGGACAGAGTGAGACTGATGAACAGAGAGTGACAGGACAGAGTGAGACTGATGAACAGAGAGTGACGGGACAGAGTGAGACTGATAAACAGAGAGTGACGGGACAGAGAGACACCGACGAACAGCGAGTCACGGGACAGAGTGAGACTGGTGAGCAGTGAGTGACAGGACAGAGTTAGACTGATGTTAGAGAGTGACGGGACAGTGTGAGACTGAGTAGAGAGTGACGGGACCGAGTGAGACTGATGATAGAGAGTGACGAACAGAGTGAGACTGATGAACAGAATTATTGGACAGAGTGGGACTGATGAACAGAGAGTGACGGTACAGAGTGAGACTGATGAGCAGTGAGTGACTTGACAAAGTGAGACTGCTGATAGAGAGTGGACGGGACAGAGTGAGACTGATGATAGAGAGTGACGGGACAAAGTGAGACTGAGTAGAGAGTGACGGAACAGACTGAGATTGATGATAGAGAGTGATGGAACAGAGTGAGACTGATGAACAGAGAGTGATGGGACAGAGCGAGACTGATGAACAAACAGTGACGAGACAGAGTGAGACTGATGAACCGAGAGTAACGGTACAGAGTGAGACTGATGATAGAGAGTGATGGGACAGAATGAGACTGATAGAGAGTGATGGGGCAGAGTCAGACTGATGAATAGAGAGCGACGGGGCAGTGTAAGACTGATGAACAGAGAGTGATGTGACAGGGTGAGACTGATGATAGAGAGTGATGGGACAGAGTGAGACTGATGATTGAGAGTGATGAGTCAGAGTGAGACTGATGACCAGAGAGTGATGTGACAGGGTGAGACCGATGATAGAGAGTGACAGGACAGAGTGAGACTGATGATAGAGAGTGATTGGACAGAGGGAGTCTGATGATGGAGAATGACGGGTCAGAGTGAGACTGATGATGGTGAGTGACAGGACAGAGTGAGACAGATGAAGAAAGAGTGACAGGACAGAGAGAGACTGATGAACAAAGAGTGACGGGACAGAGTGAGACTGATGAACAGAGAGTGACGAAACAGAGTGAGACTGATGATAGAAAGTGACGGGACAGAGTGAGACTGATGAACAGAGAGTGACGGTACAGAGTTAGACTGATGAGCAGTGAGTGACTTGACAAACTGAGACTGCTGATAGAGAGTGACGGGACAGAGTGAGACTGATGAACAGAGAGTGATGGGACAGAGCGAGACTGATGAATAAAACAGTGATGGGAATGAGTGAGACTGATGAACAGAGAGTGATGGGACAGATTGAGACTGAAGAACAAAGAGTGACGGGACAGAGGGACACTGATGAACAGAGAGTCACGGGACAGAGTGAGTCTGATGAGCACTGAGTGACAGGACAGAGTGAGACTGCTGGTACAGAGTGGACGGGACAGAGTGAGACTGAGTAGAGAGTGACGGAACAGAGTGAGACTGATGATAGTGAGTGACAGGACAGAGTGAGACTTGTGAACAGAGAGTTATAGGACAGAGTGAGACTGATGGACAGAGAGTGATGGTACAGAGTTAGACTGATGAGCAGTGAGTGACTTGACAAAGTGAGACTGCTGATAGAGAGTGACGGGACAGAGTGAGACTGATGAACAGAGAGTGATGGGACAGAGCGAGACTGATGAACAGAGAGTAACGGTACAGAGTGAGACTGATGATAGAGAGTGATGGGACAGAGTGAGACTGATAGAGAGTGATGGGACAGAGTGAGACTGATGAATAGAGACTGACGGGACAGTGTGAGACTGATGATAGAGAGTGACGGGACAGAGTGAGACTGATGATAGAGAGTGATGGGACAGAGGGAGTCTGATGCTGGAGAGTGACGGGACAGAGGGAGTCTGATGCTGGAGAGTGACGGGACAGAGTGAGACTAATGATGGAGAGTGACAGGACAGAGTGAGACTGATGAACAGAGAGTGACGGGACAGAGTGAGACTGATGTTAGAGAGTGACAGGACAAAGTGAGACTGAGTAGAGAGTGACGGAACAGACTGAGATTGATGATAGAGAGTGATGGAACAGAGTGAGACTGATGAACAGAGAGTGATGGGACAGAGCGAGACTGATGAACAAACAGTGACGAGACAGAGTGAGACTGATGAACCGAGAGTAACGGTACAGAGTGAGACTGATGATAGAGAGTGATGGGGCAGAGTCAGACTGATGAATAGAGAGTGACGGGGCAGTGTAAGACTGATGATAGAGAGTGATGTAACAGAGTGAGACTGATGATAGAGAGTGAAGGGACAGAGGGAGACTGATGAACAGAGAGTGATGTGACAGGGTGAGACTGATGATAGAGAGTGACGGGACAGAGTGAGACTGATGATTGAGAGTGATGGGATAGAGGGAGTCTGATGATGGAGAGTGACGGGACAGAGTGAGACTAATGATGGAGAGCGACAGGACAGAAGGAGACTGATGAACAAAGAGTGACAGGACAGAGTGAGACTGATGAACAAAGGGTGATGAGTCAGAGTGAGACTGATGACCCGAGAGTGATGTGACAGGGTGAGACCGATGATAGAGAGTGACGGGACAGAGTGAGACTGATGAGCACTGAGTGACGGGACAGAGTGAGACTGCTGGTACAGAGTGGACGGGACAGAGTGAGACTGAGTAGAGAGTGACGGAACAGAGTGAGACTGATGATAGAGAGTGACGGGACAGAGTGAGACTTGTGAACAGAGAGTTATAGGACAGAGTGAGACTGATGAACAGAGAGTGACGGTACAGAGTTAGACTGATGAGCAGTGAGTGACTTGACAAACTGAGACTGCTGATAGAGAGTGACGGGACAGAGTGAGACTGATAGAGAGTGATGGGACAGAGTGAGACTGATGAATAGAGACTGACGGGACAGTGTGAGACTGATGATAGAGAGTGACGGGACAGAGTGAGACTGATGATAGAGAGTGATGGGACAGAGGGAGTCTGATGCTGGAGAGTGACGGGACAGAGTGAGACTAATGATGGAGAGTGACAGGACAGAGTGAGACTGATGAACAGAGAGTGACGGGACAGAGTGAGACTGATAAACAGAGAGTGACGGGACAGAGAGACACCGACGAACAGCGAGTCACGGGACAGAGTGAGACTGGTGAGCAGTGAGTGACAGGACAGAGTTAGACTGATGTTAGAGAGTGACGGGACAGTGTGAGACTGAGTAGAGAGTGACGGGACCGAGTGAGACTGATGATAGAGAGTGACGAACAGAGTGAGACTGATGAACAGAATTATTGGACAGAGTGGGACTGATGAACAGAGAGTGACGGTACAGAGTGAGACTGATGAGCAGTGAGTGACTTGACAAAGTGAGACTGCTGATAGAGAGTGGACGGGACAGAGTGAGACTGATGATAGAGAGTGACGGGACAAAGTGAGACTGAGTAGAGAGTGACGGAACAGACTGAGATTGATGATAGAGAGTGATGGAACAGAGTGAGACTGATGAACAGAGAGTGATGGGACAGAGCGAGACTGATGAACAAACAGTGACGAGACAGAGTGAGACTGATGAACCGAGAGTAACGGTACAGAGTGAGACTGATGATAGAGAGTGATGGGACAGAATGAGACTGATAGAGAGTGATGGGGCAGAGTCAGACTGATGAATAGAGAGCGACGGGGCAGTGTAAGACTGATGATAGAGAGTGATGTAACAGAGTGAGACTGATGATAGAGAGTGAAGGGACAGAGGGAGACTGATGAACAGAGAGTGATGTGACAGGGTGAGACTGATGATAGAGAGTGATGGGACAGAGTGAGACTGATGATTGAGAGTGATGGGACAGAGGGAGTCTGATGATGGAGAGTGACGGGACAGAGTGAGACTAATGATGGAGAGTGACAGGACAGAGTGAGACTGATGAACAAAGGGTGATGAGTCAGAGTGAGACTGATGACCAGAGAGTGATGTGACAGGGTGAGACCGATGATAGAGAGTGACAGGACAGAGTGAGACTGATGATAGAGAGTGATTGGACAGAGGGAGTCTGATGATGGAGAATGACGGGTCAGAGTGAGACTGATGATGGTGAGTGACAGGACAGAGTGAGACAGATGAAGAAAGAGTGACAGGACAGAGAGAGACTGATGAACAAAGAGTGACGGGACAGAGTGAGACTGATGAACAGAGAGTGACGAAACAGAGTGAGACTGATGATGGAGAGTGACGGGACAGAGTGAGACTGATGAACAAAGAGTGACGGGACAGAGTGAGACTGATGAACAGTGAGTGACGGGGCAGTGTAAGACTGATGATAGAGAGTGATGTAACAGAGTGAGACTGATGATAGAGAGTGAAGGGACAGAGGGAGACTGATGAACAGAGAGTGATGTGACAGGGTGAGACTGATGATAGAGAGTGATGGGACAGAGTGAGACTGATGATTGAGAGTGATGGGACAGAGGGAGTCTGATGATGGAGAGTGACGGGACAGAGTGAGACTAATGATGGAGAGTGACAGGACAGAGTGAGACTGATGAACAAAGAGTGACAGGACAGAGTGAGACTGATGAACAAAGGGTGATGAGTCAGAGTGAGACTGATGACCAGAGAGTGATGTGACAGGGTGAGACCGATGATAGAGAGTGACAGGACAGAGTGAGACTGATGATAGAGAGTGATTGGACAGAGGGAGTCTGATGATGGAGAATGACGGGTCAGAGTGAGACTGATGATGGTGAGTGACAGGACAGAGTGAGACAGATGAAGAAAGAGTGACAGGACAGAGAGAGACTGATGAACAAAGAGTGACGGGACAGAGTGAGACTGATGAACAGAGAGTGACGGGACAGAGTGAGACTGATGATGGAGAGTGACGGGACAGAGTGAGACTGATGAACAAAGAGTGACGGGACAGAGTGAGACTGATGAACAGTGAGTGACGGGACAGAGTGAGACTGATGAACAGAGAGTGACGGGACAGAGTGAGACTGATGATGGAGAGTGACGGGACAGAGTGAGACTGATGAACAGAGTGATGTAACAGAGTGAGACTGATGAACAAAGAGTGACGGGACAGAGTGAGACTGATAAACAGGGTTTGACGGGGCAGAGTGAGACTGATGAATAGAGAGTGATGGGACAGGGTGTGACTGATGAACAGAGAGTGACGGGACAGGGTGAGACTGATGATAGAGAGTGGTGGGACAGAGTGAGACTGAAGATGGAGAGTGATGTAACAGAGTCAGACTGATGAACAGAGAGTGACGGGACAGAGAGAGGCCAATGAACAGAGTGATGTGACAGAGTGAGACTTATGATAGATAGTGATGGGACAGACTGAGACTGATGAACGGAGAGTGATGTGACAGAGTGAGGCTGATGAACGGAGAGTGACGGGACAGAGTGAGACTGATGATAGACAGTGACGGGAGAGAGTGAGACTGATGATAGAGAGTGATGGGACTGAGTGAGACTGATGAACAGAGAGTAACGGTACAGAGTGAGACTGATGATAGAGAGTGATGGGACAGAGTGAGACTGATAGAGAGTGACGGGGCAGAGTCAGACTGATGAATAGAGAGTGACGGGACAGTGTGAGACTGATGATAGATATGTAACAGAGTGAGACTGATGAACAGAGAGTGACGGGACAGAGGGAGACTGATGATGGAGAGTGGTGGGACAGAGTGAGACTGATGAACAAAGAGTGACGGGACAGAGTGAGACTGATGAATAGAGAGTGATGGGACAGGGTGTGACTGATGAACAGAGAGTGACGGGACAGAGAGAGGCCAATGAACAGAGTGATGTGACAGAGTGAGACTGATGATAGAGAGTGATGGGACAGAGTGAGACTGATAGATAGTGATGGGACAGAGTGAGACTGATGAACAGAGAGTGATGTGACAGGGTGAGACTGATGATAGAGAGTGACGGGACAGAGTGAGACTGATGTTGGAGAGTGACAGGACAGAGTGAGACAGATGAACAAAGAGTGACGGGACAGAGTGAGACTGATGAACAAAGAGTGACGGGACAGAGTGAGACTGATGATGGAGAATGACGGGACAGAGTGAGATTGATGAACAAAGAGTGACGGGACAGAGTGAGACTGATGATACAAAGTGATGGGACAGAGTGAGACTGATGATACAGAGTGATGGGACAGAGTGAGACTGATGATAGAGAGTGATGGGACAGAGTGAGACTGATGATAGAGAGTGACGGGACAGAGTGAGACTGATGATAGAGAGTGACTGGACAGAGTGAGACTGATGATAGAGAGTGACGGGACAGAGTGAGACTGATGATAGACAGTGATGGGACAGAGTGAGACTGATGAATAGAGAGTGACGGGACAGAGTGTTACTGAGGAACAGAGAGTGACGGGACAGAGTGAGACTGATGATAGAGAGGAACGGGACAGAGTGAGACTGATGAACAGAGAATGACGGGACAGGGTGAGACATGATAGAGAGTGATGGGACAGAGGGACACTAATGAAGAAAGAGTGATGGGACATAGTGAGACTGATGAACAGAGAGTGACGGGACAGAGTGAGAGTGATGATGGAGAGTGATGGGACAGAGTGAGACTGATGAGCAGTGAGTGACGGGACAGAGTGAGACTGATGAGCAGTGAGTGACGGGACAGAGTGAGACTGATGATAGAGAGTGACGGGACAGAGTGAGACTGATGAACAGAGAGTGACGGTACAGAGTGAGACTGATGAACAGAGTGACGGTACAGAGTGAGACTGATGAGCACTGAGTCACGGGACAGAGTGAGACTGATGAGCACTGAGTCACAGGACAGAGTGAGACTACTGGTAGAGAGTGGACGGGACAGAGTGAGACTGAGTAGAGAGTGACGGGACAGAGTGAGACTGAGTAGAGAGTGACGGTACAGAGTTAGACTGATGAGCAGTGAGTGACTTGACAAACTGAGACTGCTGATAAAGAGTGACGGGACAGAGTGAGACTGATGAACAGAGAGTGATGGGACAGAGCGAGACTGATGAACAAACAGTGATGAGACAGAGTGAGACTGATGAACAGAGAATAACGGTACAGAGTGAGACTGATGATAGAGAGTGATGGGACAGAGTGAGACTGATAGAGAGTGATGGGACAGAGTGAGACTTGTGAACAGAGAGTTATAGGACAGAGTGAGACTGATGAACAGAGAGTGACGGTACAGAGTTAGACTGATGAGCAGTGAGTGACTTGACAAACTGAGACTGCTGATAGAGAGTGACGGGACAGAGTGAGACTGATGAACAGAGAGTGATGGGACAGAGCGAGACTGATGAACAAACAGTGATGAGACAGAGTGAGACTGATGAACAGAGAATAACGGTACAGAGTGAGACTGATGATAGAGAGTGATGGGACAGAGTGAGACTGATAGAGAGTGATGGGACAGAGTGAGACTGATGAATAGAGACTGACGGGACAGTGTGAGACTGATGATAGAGAGTGACGGGACAGAGTGAGACTGATGATAGAGAGTGATGGGACAGAGAGAGTCTGATGCTGGAGAGTGACGGGACAGAGGGAGACTAATGATGGAGAGTGACAGGACAGAGTGAGACTGATGAACAGAGAATGACGGGACAGGGTGAGACATGATAGAGAGTGACGGCACAGAGTGAGACTGATGATAGAGAGTGATGGGACAGAGTGAGACTGATGAACAAAGAGTGACGGGACAGAGTGAGACTGATGAGCAGTGAGTGATGGGACAGAGTGAGACTGATGATAGAGCGTGACGGGACAGAGTGAGACTGCTGATAGAGAGTGACGGGACAGAGTGAGACTGATGAACAGAGAGTGATGGGACAGAGCGAGACTGATGAACAAACAGTGATGAGACAGAGTGAGACTGATGAACAGAGAATAACGGTACAGAGTGAGACTGATGATAGAGAGTGATGGGACAGAGTGAGACTGATAGAGAGTGATGGGACAGAGTGAGACTGATGAATAGAGACTGACGGGACAGTGTGAGAATGATGATAGAGACTGACGGGACAGTGTGAGACTGATGATAGAGAGTGACGGGACAGAGTGAGACTGATGATAGAGAGTGACGGGACAGAGTGAGACTGATGATAGAGAGTGACGGGACAGAGTGAGACTGAATATAGAGAGTGATGGGGCAGAGTGAGACTGATGAACAGATTTCGACGGGGCTGAGTGACACTGATGAATAGAGAGTGACGAGACAGAGTGAGACTGATGAATAGAGAGTGATGGGATAGGGTGTTACTGAGGAACAGAGAATGACGGGACAGGGTGAGACATGATAGGGAGTGATGGGACAGAGGGACACTAATGAAGAAAGAGTGATGGGACATAGTCAGACTGATGAACAGAGAGTGACGGGACAGAGTGAGACTGATGATTGAGAGTGACGGGACAGAGTGAGACTGATGAGCAGTGAGTGATGGGACAGAGTGAGACTGATGATAGAGAGTGACGGGACAGAGTGAGACTGATGAACAGAGAGTGATGGGACAGATTGAGACTGATGAACAAAGAGTGATTGGACAGAGTGAGACTGATGAACAGAGAGTGATGGGACAGATTGAGACTGATGAACAAAGAGTGATTGGACAGAGTGAGACTGATGAACAGAGAGTCACGGGACAGAGTGAGACTGATGAGCACTGAGTGACAGGACAGAGTGAGACTGCTGGTAGAGAGTGGACGGGACAGAGTGAGACTGAGTAGAGAGTGACGAAACAGAGTGAGACTGATGATAGAAAGTGACGGGACAGAGTGAGACTGATGAACAGAGAGTGACGGTACAGAGTTAGACTGATGAGCAGTGAGTGACTTGACAAAGTGAGACTGCTGATAGAGAGTGACGGGACAGAGTGAGACTGATGAACAGAGAGTGATGGGACAGAGCGAGACTGATGAACAGAGAGTAACGGTACAGAGTGAGACTGATGATAGAGAGTGATGGGACAGAGTGAGACTGATAGAGAGTGATGGGACAGAGTGAGACTGATGAATAGAGACTGACGGGACTGTGTGAGACTGATGATAGAGAGTGACGGGACAGAGTGAGACTGATGATAGAGAGTGATGGGACAGAGGGAGTCTGATGCTGGAGAGTGACGGGACAGAGGGAGTCTGATGCTGGAGAGTGACGGGACAGAGTGAGACTAATGATGGAGAGTGACAGGACAGAGTGAGACTGATGAACAGAGAGTGACGGGACAGAGTGAGACTGATGTTAGAGAGTGACAGGACAAAGTGAGACTGAGTAGAGAGTGACGGAACAGACTGAGATTGATGATAGAGAGTGATGGAACAGAGTGAGACTGATGAACAGAGAGTGATGGGACAGAGCGAGACTGATGAACAAACAGTGACGAGACAGAGTGAGACTGATGAACCGAGAGTAACGGTACAGAGTGAGACTGATGATAGAGAGTGATGGGGCAGAGTCAGACTGATGAATAGAGAGTGACGGGGCAGTGTAAGACTGATGATAGAGAGTGATGTAACAGAGTGAGACTGATGATAGAGAGTGAAGGGACAGAGGGAGACTGATGAACAGAGAGTGATGTGACAGGGTGAGACTGATGATAGAGAGTGACGGGACAGAGTGAGACTGATGATTGAGAGTGATGGGATAGAGGGAGTCTGATGAGGGAGAGTGACGGGACAGAGTGAGACTAATGATGGAGAGCGACAGGACAGAAGGAGACTGATGAACAAAGAGTGACAGGACAGAGTGAGACTGATGAACAAAGGGTGATGAGTCAGAGTGAGACTGATGACCCGAGAGTGATGTGACAGGGTGAGACCGATGATAGAGAGTGACGGGACAGAGTGAGACTGATGAGCACTGAGTGACGGGACAGAGTGAGACTGCTGGTACAGAGTGGACGGGACAGAGTGAGACTGAGTAGAGAGTGACGGAACAGAGTGAGACTGATGATAGAGAGTGACGGGACAGAGTGAGACTTGTGAACAGAGAGTTATAGGACAGAGTGAGACTGATGAACAGAGAGTGACGGTACAGAGTTAGACTGATGAGCAGTGAGTGACTTGACAAACTGAGACTGCTGATAGAGAGTGACGGGACAGAGTGAGACTGATAGAGAGTGATGGGACAGAGTGAGACTGATGAATAGAGACTGACGGGACAGTGTGAGACTGATGATAGAGAGTGACGGGACAGAGTGAGACTGATGATAGAGAGTGATGGGACAGAGGGAGTCTGATGCTGGAGAGTGACGGGACAGAGTGAGACTAATGATGGAGAGTGACAGGACAGAGTGAGACTGATGAACAGAGAGTGACGGGACAGAGTGAGACTGATAAACAGAGAGTGACGGGACAGAGAGACACCGACGAACAGCGAGTCACGGGACAGAGTGAGACTGGTGAGCAGTGAGTGACAGGACAGAGTTAGACTGATGTTAGAGAGTGACGGGACAGTGTGAGACTGAGTAGAGAGTGACGGGACCGAGTGAGACTGATGATAGAGAGTGACGAACAGAGTGAGACTGATGAACAGAATTATTGGACAGAGTGGGACTGATGAACAGAGAGTGACGGTACAGAGTGAGACTGATGAGCAGTGAGTGACTTGACAAAGTGAGACTGCTGATAGAGAGTGGACGGGACAGAGTGAGACTGATGATAGAGAGTGACGGGACAAAGTGAGACTGAGTAGAGAGTGACGGAACAGACTGAGATTGATGATAGAGAGTGATGGAACAGAGTGAGACTGATGAACAGAGAGTGATGGGACAGAGCGAGACTGATGAACAAACAGTGACGAGACAGAGTGAGACTGATGAACCGAGAGTAACGGTACAGAGTGAGACTGATGATAGAGAGTGATGGGACAGAATGAGACTGATAGAGAGTGATGGGGCAGAGTCAGACTGATGAATAGAGAGCGACGGGGCAGTGTAAGACTGATGATAGAGAGTGATGTAACAGAGTGAGACTGATGATAGAGAGTGAAGGGACAGAGGGAGACTGATGAACAGAGAGTGATGTGACAGGGTGAGACTGATGATAGAGAGTGATGGGACAGAGTGAGACTGATGATTGAGAGTGATGGGACAGAGGGAGTCTGATGATGGAGAGTGACGGGACAGAGTGAGACTAATGATGGAGAGTGACAGGACAGAGTGAGACTGATGAACAAAGAGTGACAGGACAGAGTGAGACTGATGAACAAAGGGTGATGAGTCAGAGTGAGACTGATGACCAGAGAGTGATGTGACAGGGTGAGACCGATGATAGAGAGTGACAGGACAGAGTGAGACTGATGATAGAGAGTGATTGGACAGAGGGAGTCTGATGATGGAGAATGACGGGTCAGAGTGAGACTGATGATGGTGAGTGACAGGACAGAGTGAGACAGATGAAGAAAGAGTGACAGGACAGAGAGAGACTGATGAACAAAGAGTGACGGGACAGAGTGAGACTGATGAACAGAGAGTGACGAAACAGAGTGAGACTGATGATGGAGAGTGACGGGACAGAGTGAGACTGATGAACAAAGAGTGACGGGACAGAGTGAGACTGATGAACAGTGAGTGACGGGGCAGTGTAAGACTGATGATAGAGAGTGATGTAACAGAGTGAGACTGATGATAGAGAGTGAAGGGACAGAGGGAGACTGATGAACAGAGAGTGATGTGACAGGGTGAGACCGATGATAGAGAGTGACAGGACAGAGTGAGACTGATGATAGAGAGTGATTGGACAGAGGGAGTCTGATGATGGAGAATGACGGGTCAGAGTGAGACTGATGATGGTGAGTGACAGGACAGAGTGAGACAGATGAAGAAAGAGTGACAGGACAGAGAGAGACTGATGAACAAAGAGTGACGGGACAGAGTGAGACTGATGAACAGAGAGTGACGGGACAGAGTGAGACTGATGATGGAGAGTGACGGGACAGAGTGAGACTGATGAACAAAGAGTGACGGGACAGAGTGAGACTGATGAACAGTGAGTGACGGGACAGAGTGAGACTGATGAACAGAGAGTGACGGGACAGAGTGAGACTGATGATGGAGAGTGACGGGACAGAGTGAGACTGATGAACAGAGTGATGTAACAGAGTGAGACTGATGAACAAAGAGTGACGGGACAGAGTGAGACTGATAAACAGGGTTTGACGGGGCAGAGTGAGACTGATGAATAGAGAGTGATGGGACAGGGTGTGACTGATGAACAGAGAGTGACGGGACAGGGTGAGACTGATGATAGAGAGTGGTGGGACAGAGTGAGACTGAAGATGGAGAGTGATGTAACAGAGTCAGACTGATGAACAGAGAGTGACGGGACAGAGAGAGGCCAATGAACAGAGTGATGTGACAGAGTGAGACTTATGATAGATAGTGATGGGACAGACTGAGACTGATGAACGGAGAGTGATGTGACAGAGTGAGGCTGATGAACGGAGAGTGACGGGACAGAGTGAGACTGATGATAGACAGTGACGGGAGAGAGTGAGACTGATGATAGAGAGTGATGGGACTGAGTGAGACTGATGAACAGAGAGTAACGGTACAGAGTGAGACTGATGATAGAGAGTGATGGGACAGAGTGAGACTGATAGAGAGTGACGGGGCAGAGTCAGACTGATGAATAGAGAGTGACGGGACAGTGTGAGACTGATGATAGATATGTAACAGAGTGAGACTGATGAACAGAGAGTGACGGGACAGAGGGAGACTGATGAACAGAGAGTGATGTGACAGGGTGAGACTGATGATAAAAAGTGACGGGACAGAGTGAGACTGATGATAGAGAGTGATGGTACAGAGGGAGTCTGATGATGGAGAGTGACGGGACAGAGTGAGACTGATGTTGGAGAGTGACAGGACAGAGTGAGACAGATGAACAAAGAGTGACGGGACAGAGTGAGACTGATGAACAGAGAGTGACGGGACAGAGTGAGACTGATGATGGAGAGTGATGGGACAGAGTGAGATTGATGAACAAAGAGTGACGGGACAGAGTGAGACTGATGATACAGAGTGATGGGACAGAGTGAGACTGATGATAGAGAGTGACGGGACAGAGGGAGACTGATGAACAGAGAGTGATGGACAGAGTAAGACTGATGAACAAAGGGTGATGAAACAGAGTGAGTCTGATGAGCAGTGAGTGTTGGGACAGAGTGAGACTGATGATAGAGAGTGACGGGACAGAGTGAGACTGATGATAGAGAGTGACGGGACAGAGGGAAACCGATGATAGAGAGTGATGGGACAGGGTCACACTGATGTTAGAGAATGACGGGACAGAGTGAGACTGATGAGCAGTGAGTGACAGGACAGAGTGAGACTGATGATAGAGAGTGACGGGACAGAGTGAAACTGATGATAGAGAGTGACGGGACAGAGTGAAACTGATGATAGAGAGTGATGGGACAGGGTGAGACTGATGATAGAGAGTGATGGGACAGAGTGAGACTGATGATAGAGAGGAACGGGACAGAGTGAGACTGATGAACAGAGAATGACGGGACAGGGTGAGACATGATAGAGAGTGATGGGACAGAGGGACACTAATGAAGAAAAAGTGATGGGACAGAGTGAGACTGATGATAGAGAGTGACGGGACAGAGTGAGACTGATGAACAGAGAGTGATGGGACAGATTGAGACTGATGAACAAAGAGTGATGGGACAGAGTGAGACTGATGAACAGAGAGTGACGGGACAGAGGGACACTGATGAACAGAGAGTCACGGGACAGAGTGAGACTGATGAGCACTGAGTGACAGGACAGAATGAGACTGATGATAGAGAGTGACGGGACAGAGTGAGACTTGTGAACAGAGAGTGACGGTACAGAGTTAGACTGATGAGCAGTGAGTGACTTGACAAAGTGAGACTGCTGATAGAGAGTGACGGGACAGAGTGAGACTGATGAACAGAGAGTGATGGGAAAGAGTGAGACTGATGATAGAGTATGACGGGACAAAGGGAGGCTGATGAACAGAGAGTGACGGGACAGAGGGAGACTGATGAACAGAGAGTGACAGGACAGAGGGAGACTGATGAGTGGAGAATGACCGGACAGAAAGGGACTAATAAACAGAGAGTGGCAAGAGAAAATGAAAATTAACATATGAAAGAATGCCAGTGGAGCTGCTGCCTTCCAGCTCCAGAATCTGGGTTCAGTCCTGATTTCAGGTGCTCTCTGTGTGGAGTTTGCATGTTTTCTCCTTGTGACTGCATATGTTTCTTTTGGTTGCTGAAGATTCCTCCCATATCTCAAAGACATACAGATTGGTAATTTAATTGGCTACTCTAAATTGCCCCTCACATGTAGGTGGATAGTAGAATGTCGGGGGAGTTGATAGGAATGTGATTAGGATATGTTAGAATCAGTGCAGATAGCCAGTACAGGTTTACTGGGCTGAACGCTTGTTTCGTGCTGTGAGATTCTGTGGCTATGAGAAGGCAGCAGGCATTTCAATTGCAGACGTATCTAGGACCTGGTTCTGGAGTAGAGCACAAGATGGTTCTAAGATGCTTTGAAACCTCTACGTCACTGTTGAGCAGCTTGTGTTGTTACAGATCCGCTGGAAGGAGTGTCTCGATGACCTGGACCGCTGCCTGCTGTCAGTAGTGGGTGACACTCTGCTCTCGGCCGCTTGCATCACCTACTATGGCCCATTCACTGCTAACTACAGACAGAGCCTGCTGAACCAATGGAAAAGCTTTTGTACAGTCATCCAAATCCCAGTCTCACCTGACTATGCACTGATCCCAGCTACAAGCGAAAAGAACGAGGTAATGTACAGCCAGTATCCATCTGAACCCAACGTGTGAAGATCAATGGCTCCAAGAGTGAATCATCTGGGATTGAGACCAACGTAACTGTCAGCTGCACCTGAATGGATTGGGGTGGTATTGTGTCTAGATAGACTTCTCAATGCCTTAGTAAAACAGCCAGCATAATCAATGATCTCACCCTACAGTCTCTCTTCTCCCACCTGTCATCAGTTAATGAAATATTATTCAAAATCCATGTAATGTGCATCACAGGTAAACAGTAAATAGCTTGCTATCCTAGTGACGAGACTTTGATGCAGCTATAAGGAAGGCAAGACAATGGTCATAGTTCATTGGGAGATTGAGGAGATTTGGTTTGTCAATTAAAAAACTCCAGCTTCTTCAAATGTACCATGGAGAGCACTGGTCTGGTATGAGGGTGGGGGCGGGGTGCGGTGCTACAGCACAAGATCAAAATAAGCTGCAGAAACTTGTAAAATTAATAGGCTCCATCATGGATACCAGCCTCCAGTACCCAAAATATCTTCAAGGAGCGGTGCCTTAGGAAGGCAGCATCCATCATTAAGGATCCCCACCACTCAGGACATACCCTCTCACACTGTTACTGTCGGGAAGTAGGTGCAGAAGCCTGAAGGCACACACTCAGCGACTCAGGAACAGCTTCTTCCCCTCTGCCATCCGATTCCTAAATGGACAATGATCCCTTGGACACTACCTCACTACTCTTTATTTCTGTTATTTTTGCACTATTTAGTTTAACTGAACTATTTAACAAACATATATATGTAATGTAACATTATTTTTTCCTTTATATTTATTTATCATGTATTTCATTGTACTGCTGCCATAAAGTTAACAAATTTCACTACATATGCCAGTGATATTAAATCTGATTTTGATGGCAAAGTATTCATTAGTCTCACAGTCCGAGGGAAGAAGCAGTTAACCAGTCTACTAGTTCCTCTGATGCTTTGGTACCTCCTTCCAAAGAGTAGTGCTTCAAAGAGATTGTGGATTGCGGTTATGTTTTGTAACTCCAAAACATAAAACGAATCAAAAGAAAAACGTGGAGCTGGGAATAACATGTCCACTTCATTCTTTACTTTAGGGAGATGTGCACGTATGATGTGGTGGGGTAATGACGTATGCTGTTCACGTGCTTTCACATATAAGCTGTAATGAATTATGTAACAACAAAGAGTGCTTAATCAACCAATATATTTACAATATTACTGAAATATTAAATACACAACACTCCTCCCTGCTTAGCTATAAACTCCATCTCAATGTAGAATACATCTCAACTTGTATTCATATACATACAGTATGCTATATCATAAAACTACTATACAGACATCCACAGCATAGTAAATTGTAAATTGTCCCATTCAGGCCTAAGGATTTAATTACTGTGGATGATTTCTTGCTCTTGTGGGATAATGCTTCTCACCCTCTGCATGCCAGCTTGGCTGAACAGGGTAGCACTTTTAGTAATACATTAAGACAACTGTGCTGCTCCAAAGAACACTATATGAGGTCATTCTCACCCTCGGCTATAGGCTCTATAATGAGTCAGCCTATACCTGGGGAAGTGATGACCCTCTCCTGTTAGGCTGTTTGTGGTAACTTTTTTTTGTTCTTTCTACTTCTCTTCCAATATTTATATCTGTGCACTTGTAATGCTACTGTGACATTGATTTCCTTTGGGATCGATAAAGTATCTACCTATCTATTTAGCTAATGTCTTTCTTGACAAAGGAGTCACTTTGCTTGGCCGGTGAGACTTGTGGCTATGAAACAATCTCAGGTTTTGGGGCTTCCTCCATGGTGGTTGTAGGAGTTGACTTTGGGACTGCAGGAAGTGGTTCTGACAGCTCTGGACACCTTTCTTCTCTAACAATTGACTCTGCTCTCAGTGACTGATCAATGTGTCATCTCCAGATGACATCAGACTCAATCTCCACTGTGTAGGAGAGAGGTCCAGTTGTGTCCCTAATCTTTCAAAGTACCCACACTTGATCACCTCTGAACTCCCTCTACAGAACTGCTTGACCAAGAGTGTAACATTGAAACTCCACGTTTGAGGAGCCCTCAATTTGTCTCAGCTGTTTGTCCTGTTATACTCCTTCTGAGATTGTTTTCGAGGAGATCCATCCATGAGTTCAACGGACAACCCAGAAACAGCATAGCTGGTGAGTTGTTGTTGTTGAGTATGCAAGGAGAAAATTGATGAGCTTCTGATTCAGTGTTAGTGTAATGTGTTCTGCTGACATTGCTTACACTACATTCTTTGGACTCTGAATAAACTTTTCCTCCAAGCCATTTGTAGCTGGTTGGTACGGTGCACTGTATGCTGTTTACTGGTTTCTTAAAGTTGTCATAGCCAAGGGCGGTAGTTGAGATAAGATCTTGCTGCCTATTGAATGCTCCCTATGGCATGCATCTCAAATGACCTCTGACAACCAAATCCAACCCCTGGCCTGCACGTGTGGCTTAGCTACTAAGCCTGGTGGAACCATTTCTACTGACAGGACAAGGAGCAAATGCACATTACTGTTGCTTTAAAACTAGTCGCTTCGAGTAGATAGGGCTCATCAGCTGTGGTTGGCAGCTCATCTAGAAGGAAAGCATTGATCTCAAACCTCCACTGCCTTGCAGCTACACCCACTCTTGGGGAAGGCTTTGGGAGTAAACCTTGAGGATGAGTCCGGAGCTGGATTCCCTCAGGCAGTCCTGCATTGAATTTAATGCAGACTGGCAACTGCTGCAATGCTGCTGGTGTCAAACTCTATCGGTCCCTGCTTTTCCTTTGGATTCATCAGCTGCAAGGAGAGGGGGAGCCTGCTACATGGGTAGAAGCTTGCTCTCCGTATCGTACTACCCTGGCTTGTGCAATGACTTGCATATCATAGAGACCTCTGGGACGCAACATCCATGGGCAAAGCAATAGCAGATGGAATACAGTATCAGGAAGTGTATGGTCATGCACATTCGTAGAAAAAATGAAAAGTTTGACTATTTTCTAAATGGAGAGAAAATACAAAAAACTGAGATGCAAAGGGACTTGGGAGTCCTTGTGCAGGATTCCCTGATGGTTAATGTGCAGGTGAGTCTGTGGTGAGGAAGGCAAATGTGATGTCAGCATTCATTTCAAGAGGACTAGAATATAAAAGCAAAGATGTAACGTTGAGACTTTATAAATCACTGGTGAGGCTTCTCTTGGAGTATTGTGAGCAGTTTTGGGCCCTTTATCTTAGAAAGGATGTGCTGAAACTGCAGAGGGTTCAAAGAATGTTCACAGAAATGATTCCAGGATTGAATGACTTGTCATATGAAGAGCGTTTGATGGCTCTGGGCCTGTACTCACTAGAATTCGGAAGAATGAGGGATGGCCTCATTGAAACATATCGAATGGTGAAAGGCCTTGAAAGAGTGTATGTCAAGAGGATGTTTCCTTTGGTGGAAGAGTCTAAGACCAGAGGATACAGCCTTTGAAAATGGAGATGAGGAATTTCTTTAGCCAGAGAGTGGTGACTCTGTTGAATTCTTTGCCATGGGCAGCAATGTATATTTATGGCAGAGGTTGATAGATTTTTGCTTGGCAGGGCTTGAAGGGATATGGAGAGAAGTCAGGAGACTGGGGCTGAGAGGAAAAGTGGATCAGCCATGATGAAATGGCAGAGCAGATTCGAAGGGCCAAATGGCCTAATTCTGCTCTAATATCTTATGGTCTCATGGTAATACCACTACATCATTAGAGAGCGTCTCACTAGAGTAAGATGAAGCAGACATACTTTCCCAGGTTCCCATCTTTTTTCTTTTGTTTAGTATTTGGAGTTACAAAACATAGCAGGAGAGGTCTGTGATTATGCTGGCTACTTTACTGAGTCAGTGAGCGGTATAGACAGAGTCCATGGAGAATCAGAGTCAAGTTTATTATCACTGCTTTATGTCACATGAAATTTATTGTTTTATACTGTACAAAGCCATACAATTCATATAAATTACAAAATAGATTAATAGTGTAAAAAAGAAATGAATAATGAAATAGTGTTCATGGGTTCATGGATCATTCAGAAATCTGATGATGGACAGAAAGGACTGTAGCCTCTTGCAATCCTATGCATTGGAGGCCCTATACCAAGTTGTGATGAAACCAACAGAATGCTCTCCACCATACATCTATGGAAATTTGCCAGAGTCTTTGGTGACATACCAAATTTCCTGAAATTCTTAACAAAGTAGAGCCACTGACATGCCTTCTTCATGATTGCATCAGTATGGTGGGTTCAGACATATCCTCTGAGATGTTGATATCTAGGAAGTTAAAGCTGCTCAGCCTTTCCACTGCTGACCCTGCAACAAGATCTGGTATGTGTTCTCTCAATTTCCCTTTGCTGAAGTCCACAGCCAGTTTCTTGGTCTTGCTGATATTGATTACAAGTTTGTTGTTGCAACACCACTCAACCAGCTGATCTATCTCACTCCTGTATGCATTCATAATCATATAAGATTTTACCAATAACAGTCATGTCATCTGAACATTTATAGATGGCTTTTGAGCTGTGCTTAGCCACACAGTCAGGAGTGTAGACCAATGGGCTAAGCACACATCCTTGAGTTATGCCTGTGTTGTTAACAATGAGAAGATGTAATCACCAATTTGCACTGACTGTGGTCTCCCAATTAGAAAGTCAAGGGACCTTAAGGGGAAGTCAGTTGCTGAGGGAGGTACACAGGGTAGGCTGGTTTCTATGATGTGCTGAGTTATGTCTAAAGCTATCTGCAGGATTAATTAAAGCCTCACCAGTAATGTCCACAACCCCACAAATGTATTGAGAGGTCTTCAAGTGCAGTACTGAGGTAGGCAAGGATGAGGGGAATACAGGAGACATTGGCAAAAAGTATGAAATACTGGAAGTTAGTGGGGGAATTTGTGTCACTGGAGGGTGGACGGCTAGGAATAACTGAGGGGCCAGTGAATGAGCAAATACTTCTCAGGATCAAGCTGGGAGTGACTGGAGCAAATCTTCAGAGAATTGGTAATTGGTTTGATATTGTCAAATGTAGCAATATACAGTGAAGAGCTTTGTTTGTGTGCCAGTAAATCATTGTAAACTCAATGGTGAAAGTGATTGGAGTTCATCTAGACAATAGGGAAAGGCAAAGAGGAGTCAGTGATGTGGCAGAATTGGCGGAAGTGTGCAAGATGTCACTGGAGAAACTGATGGGTTGAGAGGGAGGAGGGATGTTTCCTATAGTGGCGGAACCTAGGACTAGAGGGGATAGTTTCAGAATACAATGTTGTCCCTTGAGAATAGAGGTGAGGAATTTCTTTAGCCAGAGGATGGTGCATCTATAGAATTCATTGCCATAGATGGCTGTGGAGGCCAAGTCATTGGGTATATTTAAAGTGGAGTTCGATAGGTTCTTGATTAGTAAGGGCTTCAAAGGTTATAGGGAGAAGGCAAGAGAATGGGGTTCAGAATAAGCCAACATGGAA
This sequence comes from Mobula birostris, assembly GCF_030028105.1. Taxonomy (NCBI): domain Eukaryota; kingdom Metazoa; phylum Chordata; class Chondrichthyes; order Myliobatiformes; family Myliobatidae; genus Mobula; species Mobula birostris. Next base: position 136,071,512 of record NC_092371.1, read on the forward strand.
TAGTGAAGTTAACTCAATGGGCTGAATAGCCTAATTCTGCTCCTTTGTTTTATGGAGCAAAGAGATGGAGATGAAAGGAATCACTAAAGAGATAACACAAACAACTTGAGAGTGATTCATATGTATAATTACAACATCAACACTCTAGTGTTAACAAGCTATTCAAGAACGTCAGGGTAATGCAATATACTTTCTGACCAGGTTCGCAATTTGCAGAATAGGGGTCTGCCTCCTGACAATTACTCAACAGAGAATGCCATCCTGGTGAAGATGGGCGAACACTGGCCCTTACTCATTGACCCACAGGGACAGGCTGTCAGATGGATCAAAAAGATGGAAGGAGAGGACCTGTGCGTCCTTTTGGCCACACATCACAATTACATGAACAAGATGTCGAACGCCATTCGCATGGGGCATCCAGTCCTATTGCATGTAAGTGGACCATGGGATTCGTGTAAGCCTCACGTTTTGTTTCACAATATTTTTTACTTAAAAACACATCTTAAATTAAAATTACTTCACAGAGTCATCCAGCATGCACATATGCCTTTTGATCCATTATGGTTGCACTGACCACTAACCACCCATTTGCACCCATCTTACATTGATCCCAACCTACCATTCCCCATGGCTCTGGGTTGTGGGAGAAAACCAGAGCAACAGGGGAAAGCCATATGGTCATTTACTCCACACAGACACCATGCAAGGTTGTGATTGAGGCCAGGTCCCTGGTATGGTGATGCAGCAGGTCTACTGGCTGCACTGCTGTGATTTCTTCAGTGCTCTCCAGCTCCTGCAGCCCCATTACCCTAGACAAAGCCGCATATGTTGTACACTCCTTCACGCCAGACAGGAACAACCATAGCGAGGACACGTCCCCACAAAAGCCCATCACTGCACCTTGACCAGGTCCAGGAGCACCTTGACTGGCTCATCTCTTTCTGCATGAGAGGAGAAACTGGTGGCCTTTGAATTTCTCTCATTCCTTGTGGATGACCTGCCTGAGGACCTAAAAATGCAGTCAGCCTACACTTAGTATACACAGGAAATGGTGACACATGAGTCTGCAGATAATGGAATCTAGAGTAACCCACAATCTCAGGTTGAACATAAGCAAGTTTCCTTCTGTAACCTCCTCCTACACCAGCCATATTAGGAGTTGTTAGTGGAAAGGAAAGATACTCCAGAGGTTGCTCTTCCTAAATTGGAGCAGGACAATTATGACTCTGATCCAATCTCCCTCAGATAGTCCTATTGGGAGAGGAGAAGCTGACTCTGTGAATGTATGATTGGACAGTGTGAAAAAATCTTCATTCTGTGCCTGACTGTGGGAGAGTGTGGAGGGGTCCTCATTCTGAGTCTGACTGTGTGTGTGTGTGTGTGTGTGTGTGTGAGAGAAGGGACAGTGTAGAGGGAGCTTCACTGGCTAGCCTGTCTGACTGGTCTGTCCCTGCCCTGTCCAATTTGAGGACAAGGAAGATGAGAAGGAGAAATAACACTTGTGAAAAAAAAGGTCTCCATGTTTGACAGGATGTCACTGAACAGCTGGATCCCTGTCTGAGACCAATTCTCTTGCGGAACATTTGTACTCGGGCAGAACAGGACTTCATCAAGATTGACAACACAGAAATAGAGTACAACCCCAACTTCAGGTAACTCACACATATGTTTGTTTCTCTCTCTCTCTCTCTCTCTCTCTCTCTCTCTCCCCCCCCCCCCCCCCCATCTCACTCTCTCACTCATGAGGGCCCGTGGTCAGTTCCAGTCCAGTGGGTTCTCAGGTGACTGACTGGCATGTTGCCTCCTGGGTACGAGGGTCAAAAGTGTCACTGCGCAATATTCTGAGAAAGAGAGCAAACAGTCAGATGGCATGCTCCATATTGGTACTGGTGACACATGAAAGAAAGGATGACCTGCTCCAGGCAGACTTCAGAGCTGGGAAGCAGATTAATAAACAAGAGTTCAAAAAGTCATTGAGTTGTATAGCATAGAAGCAGGCGCTTTGATCATTCATGCTTATCTATAACTAATCCCATGCTGTATTAATTCCATATTCCTCTGTGCCCTGCTCATTCAATTATCTGTCCAGGTGCCTCTTACATGTGGTTACTGTTCCTACCTTCACCAGTTCCTCTTTCAGCTTTTTCCAGACACCAACCACTCTGAGAAAAATATACCCCTCAGATCCTCTTTAAGTCTTCTTCCTCTCACAAACCCATGTCTCTAGCTTTAGACACTTCTACCATGGGCAATAGTCTCTATCTATGCCTCTCTTAATTTATCTACCTCTATCATATCACTTTCCAGTCACTTCTGTTCCAGGAAAACAGCCTATCCAATCTCTCCTCATAACTCAAGTCCTTCAGTCCCAGCAACTTCCTTGCATGTCCATTCTGCACCATCTCTATCTTAACCACATTCTTCTTATAGAACAGCAATCAAAACTGACACAATACTCCAAGTGTGGCCTAACCAATGTTCTGTATTACTCTAACATGACAAACATTCATTGCACTCAATTCCTCGGACAATGAAGACAAGAATGCTAAATGCCCTCTTCACTACCCTGTCTACCTGCATTTCCTCTCTCAGTGTATCTCTGTTCAACATTCCCCCAGTCCCGATCATCCACCTAATATGTTCTGTCCTGGTTTAACTTACAAATTGCATTACTTTGTATTTGTTTGAATTAAATTCCATTTACCATTCCCTTGTGATTAAGATCTGCTAATTGATTGAAAAACCAAATGGTTGAAGAGAAGTATCTGTTATTGAACCTGAAAGTGTGGGACTTGAGGCTTCTCTGCCTTCTGTGAGAAGATGGCATGGCCTAGATGGAGAAGATCTTGGATGAATTTTTCCTTCTTGAAGAAGCACCCCCTGTAGATATGCCAGATTCTGTCATAAAAGGGTGTAGAAGACAGACGTCAGGATGATAATATACAAGGAATTTAAACAGTGGGCAAAATCAATTATAGACCAAAATAAAGGCCTGGTCTGGACACAAAGGCTGTGGCTGAGTACCAAAGGGGTTTTCAGAAGAGAAGGTGGTTGATACATGGATGAATAGAGTATCAGTAATGAAAGGGCGTGAAAAAGCATGTATGTCACCAGGTCCAGATAGGATATATCGGTTGAAACACTGAAAAACAGGAGTAGGGTCATGAAGGAATTGAAATCCCACTGTAAATACTGTGTGCAGCTCTGGTCTCCATATCTGATACTCTTAGAATCAGTGCAACAAAGATTCACCTGATACTGAGATTGAGATGTTGCATTCAGCAGGATTAGAAATGATGAAATTTGGAAGAATCAGTGATGGTATCAGTGCAATGTGCCTGATTATGAGAGAAAGTGACATTCCAAAAGGTTGCTGCACTACAGTTAGTGCCAGAATCTCAGCATATTAGGTCTACAGAGATTTGATTCCACAGAGGATTAGAATTTAAGTTTGGTCCTGGTACAAGTGTTGATCCGGCCAATGTTCCCAGTCCTTGATTTTAACCAGCACCTTCCCTTGACAAAGATAAGTCGAGGAGAGGGTGCTGGTTCCCTGGATAGTACACCAGAGTCCAGGCAACTGCCAGCTGGTTGGAGGTAAAATTCTGTAGCCCATTAGTGCCTGAAGTGTGAGTGTATTCATTGTGTGTTAACAATGTCTCTGCAGGTTGTACATGACCACCCGCATGTCCAACCCAAACTTCCTGCCAGCCGTCTGCATCCTGGTCACACTAATTAACTTCACAGCGACATTTGAGGGGCTTCAGGAGCAACTGCTGTCCAGGGTGGTGAAACGGCAGCATCCTGAGATGGAAGAGAAACTCGGGCAGCTGCTGCAGAGCACTGTCCACGACATGGGCACCCTGCAGGACCTGGAGAACAGGTCGCTCTCCCTATTGCAGAAGTCTGAGGGTAAGGAAAAAAGGACAGCATGTGAGGTTCTCCTGTGTTGGTTGGGTTGTACAAAGCAACAGTTATCATGCTGAGGGGCTGACAGCAGGCACAAAGAGCAATTATCTAATTAGACTCAATTGACATAGATGAGTAAATTGGTTTAATGTCACATGTACCCAGGTACAGTGAAAGACCTTGTCTGCATGCCATCCGCACAGATCATTTCATTACAGCAGTGCATTGGGGTAGTACAAAGGAAAAGCAATAACAATGCAGAATAAAGTATTCTTTCTTTATTCTGACATTAAGTTGCAAGGAATAATGATGTAGACTATGAGGTCAAGAGTCCAACTTATCGTATGAGAGAACCATTCAATAGTCTTATAACCAGGTTATCAAAGTTGTTATCATGATGTGTGCCTTCAAGCTTTCGTAACTTCAGCCCAATGGGAGTGGGGAGAAGAGAGGATGTCCAGGGTGGGTGAAGTCTTTGATTATGTTAGCTGCCTTACTGAGACAGCGAGAAATTGTGGGGTCCCTGTCCCACCCACTGTAGTGTGTCTGGTACATAGCAGCACACAACAGATACCTCAGAGAATGGGCCACTGGCTATACAGGTTTTTATATCCTAGAGTCGCAGGGCACTCTGGTGCTTCAAATAATCAGTAATAGAGTCTCAGAGTCGTACAGCTTGAAAACAATCTTTCAACCCAAGTGGTACATGCCAACCAAGGTTCCTATCTAAACTATCCCATTTGGCCAATATCCTTCTAAACCTTTCCTATGCATGTACCTATCCAAGTGTTTTTTTAAAGTTGGACCAAAGGGCTTGTTTCAATGCTGTATAACCCAATGATTATAACTTTGACTTTATGTATGAAGAAAGATTGAGAACATTGGACTAATACTCTTTGCAGTTTGGGATATTGACAGGCTAGATACTGAGAGGATGACTCCTCTGCCTTTGATCAAGTCTCACTTGGGATTTGGGGCAAGTCAGCAAATCAGATCAAAAATTGACTTTGCAGTGGGAAACAGAGAATGATTATCACAGTGGGTTGCTTTTTTAACCGGACTCCTCTGACTAGTGGTGTCGCACGGAGGCAGCTGCTGGGACCTTTGCTGTTTGCACATGAATGATCTGGATGTGGATAGTGGTGGTATGGTCAGTCTGTTTGACCACAAAATTGGTACCATTATTCACAGTGTGGAGGTAGTCCTAAAGTACAGGGTTATATCTATGGGCTATGAAATGGCAGATGGATTTTAATCTAGACAAATAGGAGGTGATGCATTTAGGAAGTGCTAATGAGGTGGCACATACACCATGAATAATGAGGTCCCAGGGTGTGTTGAGTAATAGAGGAACTTTGGTCTGCAAATCCAAGTTGTCATCACAGATTGATGTAGTGCTTAAGAAGTCACATGAAATACTGTCCTTCATTAGTCAGAGCACCAGATACAAGAGCAAGAAGATTATGCTCCAAATTTATATAACATTTGTGAGACCTCAGGTGGAGTACTGTGTGCATTTCTGGTCACCACACGATATGGAAGACAGTGGCAGAGGATGCAGAGAAGATTCACAAGGCTGTTGCCTGAAATGGAGTATTTTAATTATGAGGAGAGACTAGAGAGATGTTTGCCTGGAGCAGAGGAGGTTCAAAGGAGACATAACTGAGGTAGATAAAATTATGAAGGGTATAGGCAGGGTAGAAACATAGAAACATAGAAAATAGGTGCAGGAGTAGGCCATTTGGCCCTTCGAGCCTGCACCGCCATTTATTATGATCATGGCTGATCATCCAACTCAGAACCCTGCACCAGCCTTCCCTCCATACCCCCTGATCCCCATAGCCACAAGGGCCATATCTAACTCCCTCTTAAATATAGCCAATGAACTGGCCTCAACTGTTTCCTGTGGCAGAGAATTCCACAGATTCACCACTCTCTGTATGAAGAAGTTTTTCCTAATCTCGGTCCTAAAAGGCTTCCCCTTTATCCTCAAACTGTGACCCCTCGTTCTGGACTTCCCCAACATCGGGAACAATCTTCCTGCATCTAGCCTGTCCAATCCCTTTAGGATTTTATACGTTTCAATCTGATCCCCCCTCAATCTTCTAAATTCCAACGAGTACAAGCCCAGTTCATCCAGTCTTTCTTCATATGAAAGTCCTGCCATCCCAGGAATCAATCTGGTGAACCTTCTTTGTACTCCCTCTATGGCAAGGATGTCTTTCCTCAGATTAGGGGACCAAAACTGCACACAATACTCCAGGTGTGGTCTCACCAAGGCCTTGTACAATTGCAGTAGTACCTCCCTGCTCCTGTACTCGAATCCTCTCGCTATAAATGCCAGCATACCATTCACCTTTTTCACCGTCTGCTGTACCTGCATGCCCACTTTCAATGACTGGTGTATAATGACACCCAGGTCTCGTTGCGCCTCCCCTTTTCCTAATCAGCCACCATTCAGATAATAATCTGTTTTCCTATTTTTGCCACCAAAGTGGATAACTTCACATTTATCCACATTAAATTGCATCTGCCATGAATTTGCCCACTCACCCAACCTATCCAAGTCACCCTGTATCCTCTTAGCATCCTCCTCACAGCTAACACTGCCGCCCAGCTTCGTGTCATCCGCGAACTTGGAGATGCTGCATTTAATTCCCTCATCCAAGTCATTAATATATATTGTAAACGACTGGGGTCCCAGCACTGAGCCTTGCGGTACCCCACTAGTCACTGCCTGCCATTCTGAAAAGGTCCTATTTATTCCCACTCTTTGCTTCCTGTCTGCTAACCAATTCTCTATCCACATCAATACCTTACCCCCAATACCATGTGCTTTAAGTTTGCACACTAATCTCCTGTGTGGGACCTTGTCAAAAGCCTTTTGAAAATCCAAATATACCACATCCACTGGTTCTCCCCTATCCACTCTACTAGCTACATCCTCAAAAAATTCTATGAGATTCGTCAGACATGATTTTCCTTTCACAAATCCATGCTGACTTTGTCCGATGATTTCACTGCTTTCCAAATGTGCTGTTATCACATCTTTGATAACTGACTCCAGCAGTTTCCCCACCACCGACGTTAGGCTAACCGGTCTATAATTCCCCGATTTCTCTTTCCCTCCTTTTTTAAAAAATGGGATTACATTAGCCACCCTCCAATCCTCAGGAACTAGTCCAGAATCTAACGAGTTTTGAAAAATTATCACTAATGCATCCACTATTTCTTGGGCTACTTCCTTAAGCACTCTGGGATGCAGACCATCTGGCCCTGGGGATTTATCTGCCTTTAATCCCTTCAATTTACCTAACACCACTTCCCTACTAACATGTATTTCGCTCAGTTCCTCCATCTCACTGGACCCTCTGTCCCCTACTATTTCTGGAAGATTATTTATGTCCTCCTTAGTGAAGACAGAACCAAAGTAATTATTCAATTGGTCTGCCATGTCCTTGCTCCCCATAATCAATTCACCTGTTTCTGTCTGTAGGGGACCTACATTTGTCTTTACCAGTCTTTTCCTTTTTACATATCTATAAAAGCTTTTACAGTCAGTTTTAATGTTCCCTGCCAGTTTTCTCTCATAATCTTTTTTCCCCTTCCTAATTAAGCCCTTTGCCCTCCCCTGCTGAACTCTGAATTTCTCCCAGTCCTCAGGTGAGCCACTTTTTCTGGCTAATTTGTATGCTTCTTCTTTGGAATTGATACTATCCCTAATTTCTCTTGTCAGCCACGGGTGCACTACCTTCCTTGATTTATTCTTTTGCCAAACTGGGATGAACAATTGTTGTAGTTCATCCATGCAATCCTTAAATGCTTGCCATTGCATATCCACCGTCAATTCTTTAAGTGTCATTTGCCAGTCTATCTTAGCTAATTCACGTCTCATACCTTCAAAGTTACCCCTCTTTAAGTTCAGAACCTTTGTTTCTGAATTAACTATGTCACTCTCCATCTTAATGAAGAATTCCACCATATTATGGTCACTCTTACCCAAGGGGCCTCTCACGACAAGATTGCTAATTAACCCTTCCTCATTGCTCAAAACCCAGTCTAGAATAGCCTGCTCTCTAGTTGGTTCCTCGACATGTTGGTTCAAAAAACCATCCCGCATACATTCCAAGAAATCCTCTTCCTCAGCACCTTTACCAATTTGGTTCACCCAATCTACATGTAGATTGAAGTCACCCATTATAACTGCTGTTCCTTTATTGTACACATTTCTAATTTCCTGTTTAATACCATCTCCGACCTCACTACTACTGTTAGGTGGCCTGTACACAACTCCCACCAGCGTTTTCTGCCCCTTAGTGTTACACAGCTCTACCCATATCGATTCCACATCTTCCCGGTTTATGTCCTTCCTTTCTATTGCGTTAATCTCCTCTTTAACCAGCAACGCCACCCCACCTCCTTTTCTTTCATGTCTATCCCTCCTGAATATTGAATATCCCTGAACGTTGAGCTCCCATCCTTGGTCACCCTGGAGCCATGTCTCTGTGATCCCAACTATATCATAATCATTAATAACAATCTGCACTTTCAATTCATCCACCTTGTTACAAATGCTCCTTGCGTTGACACACAAAGCCTTCAGGCGCTCTTTTACAACTCTCTTAGCTCTTATACAATTATGTTGAAAAGTGGCCCTTTTTGATGCTTGCCCTGGATTTGTCGGCCTGCCACTTTTACTTTTCTCCTTACTACTTTTTGCTTCTACCCTCACTTTACACCCCCCTGTCTCTCTGCACTGGTTCCCATCCCCCTGTTGTGAACTAACCTCCTCTCGCCTAGCCTCTTTAATTTGATTCCCACCCCCCAACCATTCTAGTTTAAAGTCACCTCAGTAGCCCTCGCTAATCTCCCTGCCAGGATATTGATCCCCCTAGGATTCAAGTGTAACCCGTCCTTTTTGTACAGGTCACGCCTGCGCCAAAAGAGGTCCCAATGATCCAAAAACTTGAATCTCTGCCTCCTGCTCCAATTCCTCAGCCACGCATTTATCCTCCACCTCATCGCATTCCTACTCTCACTGTTGCGTGGCACAGGCAGTAATCCCGAGACTGAAGGAATCTTCTCCTTTTATCGGAAGTGAATAATAACAGAGGATATAGATTTAGAGTAAGGGGAAAGAGATTTGGAGGGGACATGACAGGAACCCTTTTCACCCAGTGAATTATGAATACCTAGAATACACTGCTTGAGGAAGTGCCAGAAACAGAGTTGCTGACGGCATTGAAAAGGAGTTAGACAAGTCCCTTGAATTACTCAGACATAGAAGCCGATGGATCAAGTGCTGGAAGATGGGATTAATACAAATGGATGTCCAGTGGATGGTGTGTTTCCATGCTCTATGATTTTATGTCTCTGGAGTATCTGGAACAAGAATAAGGGTTCACCCATTTCACTTGGAGGTGAGCTGAAATTTCTTCTCTTAGAAATTTCTCTCTCTGGAATCCTATTCCCTCAGAGAGCTGAGGAGGCTGAACAAGAAGGAGGCTTCCCTTGTTCTACCTCAATGTGTAATGATTTGATCTAAATGACCGGTATGCAAAATAAGCCTTTCACTGTATCTCAGTACATGTGACAAAAATAAACCAATTCCAGGTCCAATATGTAAAAGGAAGACTGACAGAAATTTAAATAAAGGAGTCAATGTGATATTCAGGCCAAGGATGAATGTCAGTGATGTTAATGAATGGAGGTGCAATTTCAAGGGCCCTCTTGTACTTATTCTTATGCCTTAAGGAAGAAAAGGGACGTGGAGATTTTTTGGAAAATATTTCAGGCCTTAGGCAGATGAAGGAACAGCCAAATAAAACTGGAGTTTTGAATGGGAGGAACTCTCAAGATTGAAGAGTTCGATTCGGTTCCTGAAGTAGGAACCTTTCTATCAATGCAGTATTTTCACTGTGACTCTTCCTTGTTCTAGGGAACATCTTAGATGACCAGGACCTCATTGATACCCTTCAGAAGTCAAAAGACATGTCCAAAGAGATAAAACTTCGCATTGAAGCCTCGGAGGAGAACGAAAAGAAAATCACAGCTGCTCGCCAGAAGTACCTTCCTGTGGCAACACAAGGTTCCATTTTGTACTTCGTGATTGATGAATTGTCGCAGCTGAACTGCATGTACCAGTTCTCTTTGCACTGGTTCATGAAGATATTCGCTGAGTCTGTGGGTGACATTCACAAGCCACTCACAAGGATGCCACAGTTGGGCACAAGTCAAAGTGCCTCTTTGCAACAATCCAGATGGTTCAGAAGTTCTACCAGCACACCACTGCACTCCAGCTTCAACTCGTTCCTCCAGAACAAGATCAAAATACTTACCAAGAATGTTTACAAGGTACAACACTGCCGAAAACATCAAGAGACAAGACTTCAACACCATTCTACCAAACATCACCACCACAGGCAATTCGAATTGATCAAACTCCTTCCTATTCACTTGCTCTGCAATGCGTTTGAGGGACAGAAGCTCAACAGGTCTCATTCTTCACCCGAGTCATTTCCACCCTTCATCAACTCACTCAATGTATTCTTATCAGCCTTTCTTATTGCATCCTTCCCAGACTCAATAAGTAAATTCATCCTTTTGTGTAGAATTCCAATGAATTAAACCTGGAGGCTGCAAATGTAGAAAACCCGAAAGGAACAAAATATGCCCCTATTTATAAAAGGAGGGAGGGAGAAATCAATTTCCCAAAGTAAGGAACCTGATAAACGGAGGGCAGCATACATAGTTCCCCCTTTTTAAGGAGCCGAGTAAAGCCTATTAACTCTAGACCTTTGAGCCTAACATCAGAAGTAGAGAAGATACTGGAAACAATTCCGAGGGACCCATCGAAGACAGCTAATGTAGATATCTTTTCTGACCAATTTGATTAAATTCTTTGAGGAGTGTATCAATGAGAACGGCAGAAAATTTAATTTACATAGACATTGTTAAGGCTTTTGCAAGGTATCTCATGGGAGACTGGTTAGGGTGCATGGGATCCAAGGCAAGTTGGCAAACTGGATATAAAATTGAATAGGAGACAGAGGGTGATGTTAGAAGATTATTTTTGTGATTGGATGCCTGTGATTAATGGTGTCCCATAAGGATTTTTGGTGGGATGTTTGTTGTTTGTAACATATCTGTACTACTTGGATGTGGATGTGGGAGACATGATTGGTAAGTTTGTAAATGACACGTAGATTGATAGAGTTATTGATAGGTTGGGAAGGTATCTTAGGCTACAGAGAGATATTGATGTATTGGTGAAATGGACTGAAAATGTCCAATAGAGTTAAATCTAGTCAAATGTGAGATGATGAATTTTTGGAGAATTAATGAGGCTGGAATATACACCATGAATGTTAGCGTCTTAGAGGCTGTTGAGGAACAGAGAGCCCTCTGAGTACAAGATCCTTGAAGGTGGCAATGCAGGTAAATAATGTGGTTAGGAAGGCTTATGGGATACTGACATTCATTAGTTGAAGCAATGTATGCAGAAGTAGAGAGGTGTTGTTCAAACTTAATAAAAACTAGTTAGACCTCAGCTGGAGTACAGACCTCAACAAAGAAAATTTGTGATAGTAATGGAGAAGATGGAGAGGAGATTCACCATATTGACTCGGATGGTATAGTTCAGTTATGAGGAGAAACTGGGGAAGCTGAATCTATTCTCCCTGGAGCAGACAAAGGTAAGAGAGTACATGGTTGAATGATATAAATTTATGAGGTGTATCGATAAGAGTAGACTGCTGTGACTGACTGAACTGAGTCATTGGAGAGAGACAGAAGTTTGTGATAGGGAAGTCTTTATTCCACACAGTTGACCTTCTGGAGAGAATCTCATTCTGTTCTCACACAATGTTTTATACTTTATAAGCACAAAAACAACAGTAAACAATTAACTGCAGTGTCAATGGCTATAATTACTTGTTTTAACATTCTGAATGTAGGCAGGTTTGCACCTTGCAGAATTACATATTTGCAATGCTAACACTTCCCAACTAGCAGAACTCCTTTGAATATTCATTACAGATGGCTGGTCCAAAAGCTGCTGAGCACAAACTCCGGACACCCAAAATATGCCTATTTTGTTGCAGGGTTGACAAATGGCTCTCTGAATATACAACTATTGAACAAACCATACATTGTGGCAGGTTTTCATGCTGTAAAAATTAATCTTTCTATATATTTCTGAACACAAGAAGAATGAAAATGCAGGGACAGTGTTGGGTGGTGTGAATGGTATACTGTACAGAGTGGCAGTATGTAAGGGTTGTACAAGAAGTGGATAATCTCATCTTTCTGTCTCTCCCCCAAAAGCTGGTCCAGTTTGCCATCTTCACGGATCACCAGCTCTGCTTCTCCTTTATGCTGTGCACCAGCATCATGCGGATGAACAAGATGGAGGAAGGTGGCCACAGCTCCATGGGAACCCTGCCAGAGGCTGAGTGGCAGATCTTCCTTCATTCAGAAGTGCTGGCAAAAGTGGACCATGGACAGAGATCCCAGGACACACAGAGTACAACCCCAACAATCTGTTGTTTGAATTCTGCTGTGGGTGTTGGGGTACAGTGGGAGTAATCCCTGTCCCTCTCCCCAGTCTCTGAGGATATTGGGGTACAGTGGGAGTGATCCCTGTCCCTCTCCCCCACTCACTGTGGATATTGGGGTACAGTGGGAGTGATCCCTGTCCCTCTCCCCCACTCACTGTGGATATTGGGGTACAGTGGGAGTGATCCCTGTCCCTCTCCCCGGTCACTGTGGATATTGGGGTACAGTGGGAGTGATCCCTGTCCCTCTTCCCACTCACTGTGGATATTGGGGTACAGTGGGAGTGACCCCCATCTCTCTCCCCGGTCTCTGTGAATATTGGGATACAGTGGGAGTGATCCCTGTCCCTCTCCCCGGCCACTGTGGATATTGGGGTACAATGGGAGTGACCCCCGTCCCTCTCCCCGGCCACTGTGGATATTGGGATACAGTGGGAGTGATCCCTGTCCCTCTCCCCGGTCTCTGTGGATATTGGGGTACAGTGAGAGTGATCCCTGTCCCTCTTCCCACTCACTGTGGATATTGGGATACAGTGGGAGTGATCCCTGTCCCTCTCCCCCACTCACTGTGGATATTGGGGTACAGTGGGAGTGATCCCTGTCCCTCTCCCCCACTCACTGTGGATATTGGGGTACAGTGGGAGTGACCCCCATCTCTCTCCCCGGTCTCTGTGAATATTGGGGTACAGTGGGAGTGATCCCTGTCCCTCTTCCCACTCACTGTGGATATTGGGGTACAGTGGGAGTGACCCCCATCTCTCTCCCCGGTCTCTGTGAATATTGGGATACAGTGGGAGTGATCCCTGTCCCTCTCCCCGGCCACTGTGGATATTGGGGTACAATGGGAGTGACCCCCGTCCCTCTCCCCGGCCACTGTGGATATTGGGATACAGTGGGAGTGATCCCTGTCCCTCTCCCCGGTCTCTGTGGATATTGGGGTACAGTGAGAGTGATCCCTGTCCCTCTTCCCACTCACTGTGGATATTGGGATACAGTGGGAGTGATCCCTGTCCCTCTCCCCCACTCACTGTGGATATTGGGGTACAGTGGGAGTGATCCCTGTCCCTCTCCCCGGTCACTGTGGATATTGGGGTACAGTGGGAGTGATCCCTGTCCCTCTTCCCACTCACTGTGGATATTGGGGTACAGTGGGAGTGACCCCCATCTCTCTCCCCGGTCTCTGTGAATATTGGGATACAGTGGGAGTGATCCCTGTCCCTCTCCCCGGCCACTGTGGATATTGGGGTACAATGGGAGTGACCCCCGTCCCTCTCCCCGGTCTCTGTGAATATTGGGATACAGTGGGAGTGATCCCTGTCCCTCTCCCCGGTCTCTGTGGATATTGGGGTACAGTGAGAGTGATCCCTGTCCCTCTTCCCACTCACTGTGAATATTGGGATACAGTGGGAGTGATCCCTGTCCCTCTCCCCGGTCTCTGTGGATATTGGGGTACAGTGAGAGTGATCCCTGTCCCTCTTCCCACTCACTGTGGATATTGGGATACAGTGGGAGTGATCCCTGTCCCTCTCCCTGGTCTCTGTGGCTATTGGGGTACAGTGGAAGTGATCCCTGTCCCTCTCCCTGGTCTCTGTGAATATTGGGGTACAGTGGGAGTGATTCCTGTCCCTCTCCCTGGTCTCTGTGGATATTGGGGTGCAGTGGGAGTGACCCCTGTCCCCTGAGGGCCTCAGAGCACAGTGAGAATGTTCACTCCTCTCCACACCCTGTGAGTGTCAGTGTACGTGGAAACGACTCCTCTGCCTCTCCTTAGTCCCTGCCAATGTCGGTGTACAGTGGCGGAGGGATTTCTGTCCCAGTCTCCGTTCCCTGAGGATGTTGGTGTAGGTTGGGGGGATTTTTCCAACTCATGTCTTCGACATATTGCTGAAGACATACTGGGACGATACCTTTGATATTATTTCAACTGTTTTGAATATTGATTTACAACCTCATCCTATTACTGCAGTCTTTGGTTTACCAGTGATAGAACAACATCATCTGACCCCCTCAGCTTGTCGGATGATTGCTTTTGTTACACTAATGGCTAGAAGATCCATACTATTGAATTGGAAAGAGATTAGTCCTCCTACAACATTTCATTGGTTTTCTCAAACTATGTCTTGCTTAAATTTAGAAAAGATTAGAAGCGACATTTACGACCCTTCTATTAAACTTGAAGAGATTTGGAGACCATTTATTCAATACTTTCATATGATGTAATTTGACCCTTTCCAATTCTATTTTGTTACTCCATGTTCGGGGAGAGGAGCGGAGTTAACAACACTAATGGTCTTATCTGAGGTATCATAATAGCCCATTCTTTTACTTTTTTTTCTTTAGTTTTCTTTTAGTTGGGTTAGATTTTTTTTCTTTTGGGGTATAATTTTTTTTCTTTATTCATGATATTTTTGTATTTTCACTTTATATTCTCCTATATTATATTTGTATTTTTTGAGATTTTGGGAGGCTCATTAAATATGTGTCAATTGAGCTCATGTCTTCGACATAAGTCTGATGGGTCTCAGTGATTGTCACTCTCTGGGGGGGTGGGGGACAGTAATAGTGGTCTATCTGCCATACTTTGATTAAGGAAAGTTATTATTTATTGTACAGGTCTGGAAGAGAATAAATGGTTTAAGCAAAGTGGTAATGCTCAGTGGATGTCTGAAGCCATCTGGAGTCAGTGTCTGTACATTACCACTCAGCTGACCCCCTTTGCGCTCCTCTGTAGATCCCTCAATAGCCAGCCTCAGCAGTGGGAAGACTTCCGCCAGGCTGAGGAACTCCACCACTTCCTGAAAACTCCTTTCCGCAAACAGATGCCACTCTCAAAGCAAGGTAAATTGCGCAGTGGAAGCTGCGCTTCTGCTACAAGGGGCAGGGTGATAACTGGATTGTTTGCTGGCACCTGGTGCATTTGCTGGTAATTGAAGTGTGCACTGTTAACTCAGTGGGTGCTGATAGCTGTTGTGTGTGCTGGGAATGAATATGCATGCTGTTTCCTAGTGTATGTGTTTGTAATCTCAGCTCCTACATCTGGGGTCATGTCAGGAGGCGGCAGAGACATCGGAATCAGAGAAAAATTAACACAGCAGTACAGCACAGGAGCAAGCATTTCAGCTCATGAGATCTGCACTGAGCATGATGCCAAATTATACTGAATCTCTTCTGCCTGTCCCTGATCCATATCCCCATATTCCCTGCATTTTCATGTATCTATCTGACAACCTCATGATCACCACTATCGTATCTCCTTCCATCACTACCCTAGGTATCATATTCCAGGCACATACCACATAGCTCCATTAAACTTTTCCCATCTCACTATAAATGCATATCCTTTAATACCTGTTAATTCTACCCGGGGGAAATAGATTCTGACTGTCTACCCTATTCATGCCTCTTATAATTTTATAACCTCCTTTTAGGTCTCCCCTCAGCCTCTGACTCTCCATAAAAATCACAAAATTTATCCAACCTTTCCTGACAGTTCATACTCTTTAATTTAGGCAGCATGCTGATAAAGCTCTGATGCATCCTCTCCATGACCTCTACATCCTTCCTACATCGGGGTGACCAGAACCGCACAAATTATTCCAGCTGCAGCTTAAGCAAAGTTTTATATAGATGCAATGTGCGTTCTTTCTCTTATGCTCAGTGCCCAACCATGCTTGCCTTTACCACCCTATCCATTTGTGTAGGCTAACCTTTTTGTGTAATACTGATCAAATGATGACCATCTTTGAGAGATTAAATCCATTACAAATATTACTACTAAGGAGTCTCCCCATGTCTTCCTAACAGTTCTCTTTAACTGCTTTCTCCAAGCCACTGAAGAGCAGTTCCCCAAATGAACAGTAATGTCACCTTCACACAGCAGTTCTAGGAGAAATGCAAACATCAGTTACAATGTCAAACATGAATTAAGGACAGAAAAAGCTGCAAACACTCCACTGGTTGGGTAATGCCTATGGGAAGAGGAACAATTAACAAGATCCTTTGTCAGAACTGACCATTGGAAAAGGTTTATCTGTTTATTTTCAGACTTCAAAGACAGACTTCTTTCCTATTTTCACCACAACAAAGGGCCTTTTTACAACCTCATAAAGATGATGGCTCCATCAGTAGAAAGCTTGGAGTATCCTAATCAACTTTGACTGCCCTGGAAATTCATTTGACTTATGTTGGCTTTATAATTGCATGAAAATCAGAATGTTATTCAGTTACACAGTACTGAAACAGGACCTTCAACCCAATTCATCAATTCTGAAATGGTGCTATTTGCCTATGTTTGGCCTATATCTTTCTAAATCTTTCATATCCATGTACCTGTCCACGTGTCTTCTAAATATTCTTGTGCCTGCCTCAACCACTTCCTCTGGCAACTTTTTTTTTCACATATTATCCATAGTATTGGGAGGAAAATCTTAACTCTCAGTTCTCCTTTTAAATCCTTCCTCTCTCACCTTAGACCATAATATATAGGATCAGAAGTAGGCCATTCAGCCCATCGAGTCTGCTCCGCCATTCAATCATGAGCTGATCTAATTCTTCCAGTCATCCCCACTCCCGTGCCTTCTCCTCCTATCCTTTAATGCCCTGACTAATCAAGAACCTATCTATCTCTGCCTTAAATGCACCCAATGACTTGGCCTCCACAGCCACTCGTGGCAACAAATTCCACAGATTTACCACCCTCTGACTAAAGTAATTTCTCCACATCTCTGTTCTAAATGGACGTCATTCAATCCTGAAGTCATGCCCTCTTGTCCTGGACTCCTCTACCATGGGAAATAACTTTGCCATATCTAATCTGTTTGGGCCTTTTTAACATTTCAAAGTTTTCAAAGGTACATTTAACGTCAGAGAAATGTGTACAAAATACATCTTGAAATGCTTTTTCTCTGCAATCATCCACGAAAAACAGAGGAGTGGCCCCAAAGAATGAATGACAGTTAAATGTTAGAACCCCAAAGTCCCCCACAGCGTCCCTCCCTCCCACGCATAAGTGGCAGCAAGCATCAATCCCCCTCCCCCCACCGGAATAAAAGCAAACCTGCCACCAAGAACTCAAACTTAAGCAAAGCGACAGGAAAGCTACCGACTTACAGTACTCCAAAGACAACTTGTTCACCCAGTATTCGACATACCACAGGCTCTCTCTCTTTCCCTAATAAGGGAAAAAGAGGTGTCTCCATGTCACAGCGAGAAGTGAGACATAACAAACAACTTGCTGGTTTACAATGTTAAAAGTCCATTGCGACGCTTTTTCCGAGCTCTTGCCCAAAGATCTCGGGTCTTTGGGCACACAACTTGAGATCTTCCATCTCCCACAACACACTGATTTACCAGGACACCGATCTTCAATCCACCTGTCTCCAGAACCACGAGATCTCAGTCTTCCGAAGGCAAGCCGAGCTCAGAATTGTTGGGGGGTGGGAACCGAACTGAAGAGACTGGGGAAGAGGAGGTTGGCTTACAAATAGAGAAAGCTTGTAGACAATGCGAGAGGGAGAATCGGCAGTTCATAGAGAAGAGACGCGCTCAGACTGAAGGTTTGAGATGCGTCTATTTTATGCAAGGAGTGTTGTGAACCAAGCAGATGAGCTTAGAGCATGGATCAGTGCTTGGAGATATGATGTGGTGGCCATTACAGAGACTTGGATGGCTCAGGGACAGGAATGGTTACTTCAAGTGCCAGGTTTTAGGTGTTTCAGGAAGAACAGGGAGGGAGGCAAAAGAAGTGGGGGCGTGGCACTGTTGATCAGGAATAGTGTCACGGCTGCAGAAAAGGTGGACGCCATGGAGGGATTGTCTGTGGAATCTCTGTGGGTGGAGGTTAGGAACAGGAAGGGGTCAATAACTTTACTGGGTGTTTTTTTATAGGCTGCCCAATAGTAACAGGGATATCGAGAAGCAGATTGGGAAACAGATCCTGGAAAGGTGTAATAATAACAGAGTTGTCATGATGGGAGATTTTAATTTCCCAAATATCGATTGGCATCTCCCTAGAGCAAGGGGTTTAGATGGGGTGGAGTTTGTTAGGTGTGTTCAGGAAGGTTTCTTGACACTATGTAGATAAGACTACAAGAGGAGAGGCTGTACTTGATTTGGTATTGGGAAGTGAACCTGGTCAGGTGTCAGATCTCTCAGTGGGAGAGCATTTTGGAGATAGCGATCATCTATCTCCTTTACAATAGCATCGGAGAGAGATAGGAACAGACAAGTTAGAAAAGCGTTTAATTGGAGTAAGGGGAATTATGAGGCTATCAGGCAAGAAATTGGAAACAGATGTTCTCAGGGAAAAGTATGGAAGAAATATGGCAAATGTTCAGGGGATATTTGTGTGGAGTTCTGCATAGGTACGTTCCAATGAGACAGGGAAAGGATGGTAGGGTACGGGAACCGTGGTGTACAAAGGCTGTAATAAATAAGAAAAGCTTACAAAAGATTCAGAGAGCTAGGTAATATTAGAGATCTAGAAGATTATAAGGCTAATAGGAAGGAGCTTAAGAAGGAAATTGGGAGAGCCAAAAGGAGCCACGAGAAGACCTTGGCGGGCAGGATTAAGGAAAACCCCAAGGCATTCTACAAATATGTGAAGAGCAAGAAGATAAGACATGAAAGAATAGGACCTATCAAGTATGACAGTGGGAAGGTATGTATGGAACTGGAGGAGATAGCAGAGGTACTTAATGAATACTTTACTTCAGTATTCACTATGGAAAAGGATCTTGGTGACTGCAGTAATGACTTGCAGCAGACAGAAAAGCTTGAGCATGTAGATATTAAGAAAGAGGATGTGCTGGAGCTTTTGGAAAGCATCAAGTTGGATAAGTCACCGGGACCAGATGAGATGTACCCCAGGCTACTGTGGCAGGTGAGGGAGGAGATTGTTGAGCCTCTGGCGATGATCTTTGCATCATCATTGGGGACAGGACAGGTTCCGGAGGATTGGAGGGTTGCGGATGTTGTTCTTTTATTCAAGAAAGGGAGTAGAGATAGCCCAGGAAATTATAGACCAGTGAGTCTTACTTCACTGGTTGGTAAGTTGATGGAGAAGATCCTGAGAGGCAGGATTTATGAACATTTGGAGAGGCATAATATGATTAGGAATAGTCAGCATGGCTTTGTCAAAGGCAGGTTGTGCCTTATGAGGCTTATTGAATTTTTTGAGGATGTGACTAAACACATTGAAGAAGGAATAGCAGTAGATGTAGTGTGTATGGATTTCAGCAAGACATATGATAAGGTACCCCATGCAAGGCTTATTGAGAAAGTAAGGAGGCATGGGAACCAAGGGGACATTGCTTTGTGGATCCAGAACTGGCTTGCCCACAGAAGGCAAAGAATGGTTGTAGATGGGTCATATTCTGCATGGAGGTCAGTCACCAGTGGAGTGCCTCAGGGATCTGTTCTGGGACCCTTACTCTTCGTAATTTTTATTAATGATTTGGATGAGGAAGTGGAGAGATGGGTTAGTAAGTTTGCTGATGACGCAAAGGTTGAAGGTGTGGATAGTGTGGAGGGCTGTCAGATTCTACAGCAGGACATTGATAGGATGCAAAACTGGGCTGAGAAGTGGCAGATGGAGTTCAACCCAGATAAGTGTGAAGTAGTTCATTTTGGTAGGTCAAATATGATGGCAGAATATAGTATTAATGGTAAGACTCTTGGCAGTGTGGAGGATCAGAGGGATCTTGGAGTCAAGTCCATAGGTCGCTTAAAGCAGCTGTACAGGTTGACTCTGTGGTTAAGAAGGCGTACAGTGTATTAGCCTTCATCAATCGTTGAATTGAATTTAGGAGCCGAGAGGTAATGTTGCAGTCATATAGGACCCTGGTCAGACCCCACTTGGAGTATTGTGCTCGGTTCTGGTCGCCTCACTACAGAAAGGATGTGGAAGCCATAGAAAGGGTGCAGAGGAGATTTACAAGGATGTTGCCCAGATTGGGGAGCATGCCTTATAAGAATAGGTTGAGTGAACTCGGTCTTTTCTCCTTGGAGTGATGGAGCATGAGAGGTGACCTGATAGAGGTGTATAAGATGATGAGAGGCATTGATCGTGTGGATTGTCAGAGGCTTTTTCCCAGGGCTGAAATGGTTGCCACAGGGGGACACAGGTTTAAGGTGCTGGGGAGTAGGTACAGAGGAGATGTCAGGGGTAAGTTTTTCACTCAGAGAGTTGTGAATGCGTGGAATGGGCTGCCGGCAACGGTGGTGGAGGCGGATACGATAGGGTCTTTTAAGAGACATTTGGATAGGTACATGGAGTTGAGAAAAATGGAGGGCTATATGTAAGCCTAGTAATTTCTAATGTAGGGACATGTTTGGCACAACTTTGTGGGCCAAAGGGCTTGTATTGTGCTGTAGGTTTTCTATGCTTCTATGTTTTTTCGGCCAAGCCCTTGGTGTGCCGAATAATGGCCAGTCATAAAATCCTGAGAGCAGGTCCCATTTCCACAAAGAACTGTAGTCAGCGTGTAACTCCAGGTCAGGGACTTCAAAAGAACTCTGAAAAGGAAAAATAGAGATATTGAAGATGGAAATTGAGTTGTTTCCGAAGATGCAAACAAAGGAGTCACCATTAGGCGCCATTAAACTTCCTAAGTTTCGGAATGTTTCTATGAGATCCCCCTCATTCTCCTGAACTCCAGGGAATACAGCCAAAGAGCTGCCAGACGTTCTCAGACGTGGTCTCACGACTGCCGAATAGAGCCTCAACATCACATCCCTGCTCTTATATTCTATACCTCTAGAAATAAATGCCAACATTGCATTTGCCTTCTTTACCACCGACTCATCCCAAAGGTTAACCTTTAGGGTATCCTGCACAAGAACTCCCAAGTCCCTTTGCATCTCTGCATTTTGAATTCTCTCCCTATCTAAATAATGGTCTGCCCATTTATTTCTCCCACCAAAGTGCATGACCATCCACTTTCCAACATTGTATTTCATTTGCCACTTCTTTGCTCATGCCCCTAAACTATCTAAGTCTCTCTGCAGGCTCTCTGTTTCATCAACACTACCTGCTCTTCCACAGATCTTTGTATCATTGGCAAATTTAGCCATATATCCAATAGTCCAAATCATTGACATACATCATGAGAAGCAGCCGTCCCAATACCAAGCCCTGTGGAATTCCACTGGTAACCAGCAGCCAGCCGGAATAGGATCCCTTTATTCCCACTTTCTGCTTTCTGCCGATCAGCCAATGCTCCACCCGTGCTAGTAACTCCCCTGTAATTCAGGCAGCATCTCTAGAAAGAGGTACAGTCGACATTTCATCAGGACTTCGAAGGGTCTTGGCCCGAAACGTCGACTGTACCTCCTCCTAGAGATGCTGTCTGGCCTGCTGTGTTCATCAGCAACTTTGATGTGCGTTGCTTGAATTTCCAGCATCTGCAGAATTCCTCGTGTTTACCCCTGTAATTCTATGGAATCTTATCTCACTAAGCAGCCTCATGTGTGGCACCTTGTCAAAGGCCTTCTGAAGATCAAAGTACACCACATCTACTGCATCTCCTTTGTCTACCCTGCTTGTAATTTCCTTTAAAAATTGCAGTAGGTTAGTCAGGCAGGATCTTCCTTTCAGGAAACCATGCTGGCTTTGGCCTATCTTGTCATGTGCCTCCAGGTATTCTGTAATCTCATCCATAACAATTGATTTTAATAACTTCCCAATCACTGATGTCAGGCTTACAGGTCTATAGTTTCCTTTCTGCTGCCTCCCACCCTTCTTAATTAGCAGAGTAACATCTGCAATTTTCCAGTCACCCGGTACGATGCCAGAACCTATCAATTCTTGAAAGATTATTGTTAATGCCTCCGCAATCTCTCCAGCTACTTCCTTCAGAACCCATGGGTGCATTTCATCAGGTCCAGGAGATTTATCCACCCTCAGACCATTAAGCTTCCTGAGCACCTTCTCAGTCGTAATTTTCACGGCACATGCTTCACTTCCCTGACACTCTTGAATGTCTGGTATACTGCAGATATCTTCCACTGTGAAGACTGATGCAAAATACACATTCAGTTCCTCTGCCATCTTGTGTCTCTCGTTACAATATCTCCAGCATCATTTTCTATTGGTCCTATATCTACCCTTAACTCACCTTTTCCCTTTATATACTTAAAAAAAGCTTTTCATCTTTTCCTTCCTAATGACTTTCTTAGTTTCCTTCTGCAAGCTTTTAAAAGCTTCCCAATCCTCTATCTTCCAAATAGCTTTGGCTTCCTTGTATGCCCCCTCTTTTGCTTTTACTTTGACTCTGACTTCACTTGTCAGCTATGATTGTGTCCTTCTTCCATTCGAAAATCTCTTCTTATTTGGAATATATCTGTCTTGCACTTCCCTCATTTTTCACAGAAACTCCAGCCATTGCTGCTCTGCTGTCCTTCCTGCTAGTGTCCCTTTCCAGTCAACTTTGGCCAGTTCCCCTCTCATGACATTGTAATTTCCTTTATTCCACTGAAATACCAACATATTGGAATTTAGTTTCTCCTTCTCAAATTTCAAAGTGAACTTGATCATATTGTGATCACTGATCCCAAAAGGTTCCTTAACCTTAAGCTCACTTATCACCTCCGCATCATTGCACAACACCCAATCCAACACAGCTGATCCCCTGGTGGGCTCAACAACAAGCTGTTCCAAAAAGCCATCCCTTAGACATTCTATAAATTCTCTCTTGAGGTCCAGTACTGGCCTGGTTTTCCCAATCCACTTCCATGTTAAAATCCCCAACAGTTATCATGACATTGCCCTTCTGACATGCCTTTTCTATCTCCTGCTGTAATTTGTAATTCACATCCCAGCTGCTCTGGAGGCCTGTATACAACTGCCATTAGGGTCCTTTTACCCTTGTTATTTCTTAACTCAACTGATAGAGACTCTACACCTTCCAATCCTATGTCATCCCTTTCTAATGATTTAATATTATTTCTTATACACAGGGCCACACTACCCCCTCTGCCTGCTAACCTATCTTTCCAATGCACATTCAGCTCCCAGTGACAGCTATCCTTTAGCCAGGGTTTCAGAGATGGCCACAACGTCATACTTGCCAATCTGTAGCTGAATCTCAAGATCGTCCATTTTATTTCTTATGCTGCGTGTATTCAAATATAACATTTTCAGTCCAGTATTTATTGCTTTCTGTTTTAACTGCACTACACCTCTATTGCCCTGTAACTCATCCCACTGGCTGTGATTATGCCTCATCTCCTACCTCTCCTTTCTATCATCTCTGTTGCACACTATCTTTGATTTATTTCTGTTTTCCCCTTCCTCAGCACTATCAATCCGGTTCCCATTCCCCTGCCAAATTAGTTAAAACCCTCCCAAACAATTAAATCTGCTTGCTAGGATATTGGACCCCTTTGTGTTCAGGTGTAACCCCTCCTTTTTGTACAGGTCGTACCTCCCCCAGAAGAGGCCCCAATGACCCAGGGACCCAAAGCCCTGCCCCCTACACCAGTCTCTCAGCCACGCATTAATATGCCTGATCATGCTATTCTTGTGCTCGTTCGCACGTGGCACAGACAGCAATCATGAGATTACTACCCTGGAGGTCCCGCTTTTCAGCTTCCTACCTAACTCCCTGAATTCTCTCTTCAGGACCTCCTCCCTTTTTCTACCAATGTCACTGGTGCCAACTTGTACCAAGACTTCTGGCTGTTCACCTTCTCCCTTCAGAATACTCTGTACCCGATCCGAGGCATCCCATACCCTGGCAGCTGGGAGGCAACACACCTTGTGAATATCCCTATCAGGCTGACAGAACCTCCTGTCTGTTCCCCTCACTATGGAATCCCCTATGACTACTGCATTCCTCATCTTCTTCTCTCCCTTCTACACCACAGAACCAGACTCAGTGCCAGAGACCCAATCGCCATGGTCATCCTCTGTCAGGTCACCCCCCCCCCCTCAACAGCATCTAAAATGAGATAATGATTACTGAGGGGGATGGCCACAGGGGTGCTCTCTACTATCTGAGCTTTTCCCATTCCTTCCAGGAAGAATGCAGGAAGATTGTTCCCGATGTTGGGGAAATCCAGAACGAGGGGTCACAGTTTGAGGATAAAGGGGAAGCCTTTTAGGACCGAGATTAGGAAAAACTTCTTCACACAGAGAGTGGTGAATCTGTGAAATTCTCTGCCACAGGAAACAGTTGAGGACAGTTCATTGGCTTATTTAAGAGGGAGTTAGATATGGCCCTTGTGGCTAAAGGGATCAGGGGGTATGGAGAGAAGGCAGGTATAGGGTTCTGAGTTGGATGATCAGCCATGATCATACTGAATGGCAGTGCAGGCTCGAAGGGCTGAATGGCCTACTCCTGCACCTATTTTCTATGTTTCTATGTTTCCCTGCCAGTCACCCACTTATCCAGCTCCTGCAGCCTTGGGGTGACTAACTCCTTGTAACTATCTCCCACTCGCTTTCCTTAATAGGCTGTAGGTCATCAAGCCGCAGCTCCAGATCCTAAACATGGTCTCCAGGAGCTGCATCTCGGTACACCTGGTGCAGATGTGGCCATCTGGGAGACTGGAAGATTCCCAGAATTCCCACATCTGACACCCAGAGCAAAGCGCTAACCCTACAGACATGCTCTCTATTCCTCCAAAAAAAAATGCAAGGAAAAAGAAATGAAGTCCATTTACCTCGCCAACACCCGAATGAGCCAAAGACCTACCATTTTGCCTCAGACCACTCCGTCGATGACCGTTCCCTTGATGACCGGTCTGCTGGGCAGTGTCTCCCTTTTATGCCTGAACCTTCCCTGTTCTCCAACACACGATTGATGCTCTGGTTACTACTGTGTGCCCTTTAGTTTAAGACTTCCATACCCTGAGGAAAAAGACTGTAATTATCTACCCTATCTATGCTTCTCCTGAGTTTATGAACCTCAATAACGTCACAGCTCTGCCTCCTACACTCCAGGGCAGAAAAAGCAATCTATCCAGTTTAACCTTGTAACCAAGTCTCCAGTCCCTGTAGCATCAAGGTGAGCCTTTTCTACATTATCTCTAGCTTAATCACATCCTCTCTAGAATGCTATAACCAGAAATGTGCACAACAGTCCAAGTGTGGTCTACCCAGTGTCCTGTACAGTTGTAACATAATGTCCCAACTCCTGTACTCAATACCACAGCCAATGAAGGCAAGCATGACAAATGGCATCTTTCACCAACCTGTCTACCTGTGTCACTACATTCATGAAACAATGTACCTCTACCCTTAGGCCTGTTTGTTCTACCAGGATCCTGCCATTTACTATCTTTGACCTGTTCCAGTTTAACTTCCCAAAATCCCATATGGAGTAAACAGACCCAGAGTTAGTACAGACCAATGTGAAGCAAAGCTGCATCATTGCCTCGACAACTTCCCTCAATCATTGGGACAAAGAAACTCTGCATCTCCACTGAGGAACCAAGTTTAGTTGAACCCCAATTTAATGCACTGAGCTATACTTCACAGACAACATATAAATGCATGTTTGGAGGATGTTCTCCAAGTTATTGTCAATTCAATCACATAGATGCTGAGGGCTTACATTAATTATCCGTAAAACAAAGAATCTTTGCCATCTGAGCCCACCACTGTTGGATACTACCCTCCTTCAATAAACATCCATGATGGGACAGTGGAAAAAGAAGACTGCTTCCCATATCTCAGGAGCCACCTTGAAGAAGGAGGTGAATTTCTGGAGCAGTCAAACTTGAGGGAAATTCTCCACTATCCCTTTCAGTAGATGGAGATAAATGTTTTACTGAGGTGGAAAAAGGCCTTTAGTTCCTATAGCTTGCTCCATTTCTGTTTGAGCTCTTGCACAACAAAGGTCATGTCCTCAGTGCATCTAGATGGAGAGAATGTGGAGAGCTTCTCTTTAAAGCACAGGGAGGAGCAGCCTACACAGAGTGAAGGCAGACATCTACTGTCACGTTCAGTGAGCCAGCACAGTCTTTGGTTGTCTGATGAAAACTAAGAACTCAAGACTGGAATAAAGCTCATGGTTTGTTAGCAGCAGTGATCTCCACCCTGAGACACGGAACTACCTGCTTCTGAAGTGATCCCTTGACATTAAGGACGATCTGTTCCCACTCTAGTTCGGAAGGCTCAGAATGCTGGGGGATTGAGGCCAAGAGAAAGAGAGTGCTGGAGATTGGTAGGAGATGGCACTGTGGATGGCAATGCAGGGAGATGGAGGGAGGCATTGGGGACTGGGGGCAGGGAGTGGGGAAGAGAATGGGGACTAGGGAGGGGAACAGGGGAAAGGAGACCATTGGGGGTGTTGAGTGGAGGAGAGAGAGAGTGTTGGGGATTGGGGCAGGGAGTAGGAGAGAGAGAGAGTCATGGTTAGTACTCTATAAACTTCTGCAGTTAGAGAGGGTTTACATATCTACCTCTTTGTTGCACAGGTTTGAGCTCACAAGGAATTAGCACTGGATTACACCGTGTGAACACCGAACCTGAGGACACAATTTTCCCTTGGGAACTTCTGAGTGCATTCCAAAGGCTTATATTGGTAGGAATGAGCGTCACATGAATAGCCAGTGTGAGGGTGCAGCTTAACCTAAACACCATCCAGACATGGCTCAATATCTAGCATACAATCACCAAGTTACTTATATGGCACAGGTGTGGGCCTTTTGACCCAGTACATCGAGGTGCACCTTCTTTCCCTACAATAATCTAATTTGCCTGTTTTGATTATTTGTCTATACGTGCCTTGTCCATTCAAAATATCTCTTAAACACAATGATTGTATTCAACTCCACCACCTCCTCTGACAGCACATCCCATTCAATCCCTCCATCAATACACGGAACTGCAGCATGAACCATGTGCCAAATGCACTGAGGTTACATGTGCAGGCTACTCCAACAACTCCTCTCAAGACTGTCACTTCTGTCACCCAAGGACAAAGATTTCTTGTGGTTGGGAACAGCACCACATTCAGATTTCTCTCTCAAGTCACACACCATCCTAATCCAAAAATACGTCACCTCCCTTCATTGTCATTGATTCACTAAAGCTGCCCCCGTAGCACTGAGGCTGTACTTTCCCCAGGATGGCAATAGTCCAACAAGGTGACACATCCCCACCTTCTCAAGGACATTTGAAGATGTGCAGTAAATACTGGCCTTTTCGTTATAATCTACATTCTCTCAAAGAACTAAACTAAACCAACAAAGCATAAAACATGTGCTGGCCCACAGGTACTGACAGTGTGAGGTACGACCCCCACAGGGAGTAAATCTCCAGGCCATTTCCTTTTACTCTTAAAGTGCCTATAAAAAGTATTCACCCCGCCCCTCCCAGAAGTTTTTGTGTTTTATTGTTTTACAACATTGAATCACAGTGGATTTAATTTGTCTTTTTTGACACTGATCAACAGAAAAAGACTCTTTTGTGTCAAATTGAAAGCAGATCTCTCCAATGTGATCTAAATTAATTACAAATATAAAACCCAAAATAATTAATTTCATTAAGTATTCAACCCCTTTAATATGACATACCAAGTCATCACTGGTGCAGCCAATTGGTTTTAGAAGTGGCATGATTAGTTAAATGGAGATCTGTTTTTTTGGAAACCCATGTGCAGTCAAAGTGTTTCAATTGATTGTAGTAAAAATACACCTGTATCTGGAAGGTCCAACTGCTGGTGAGTCAGTATCTTGGCAAAAACTACACCATAAAATCAAAAGAACACTCCAAGCAATTTCACGAAAAGGTTATTGAAAAGCACAAGTCAGGAGATGGATACAAGAAAATTTCCAAGTAACTGAATATCCCTTGGAGTACAGTTATGTCAATCTTCAAGAAATAGGAAGAATATGGCACAGCTGTAAATCTGCCTAGAGCAGACTGCCCTTAAACACTGAGTGGCCGTGCAAGAAGGGAACTAGTGAGGGAGGCCACCAAGAGACCTTTGACAACTCTGGAGGAGTTACAAGCTTCAGTGGCTCAGCTGGGAGAGACTGCACATACAACAACAGTTGCCTGGGTGTTTCACCAGTCTCAGCTTTATGGGAGAGTGACAAAGAGAAAGCCCCTGTTGAAAACAACTTACATGAAATCTCAGCTAGAGCTTGCCAGAAGGCATGTGGGAGACTCTGAACTCAGCTGGAAGAAGTCCTATGGTCTGATGAAACCAAAATTGAGCTTTCTGGCTGTCAGACTAAATGCTATGTTTGGCGCAAGCCTCACGTCATCAAAAACACTACCTCTGCCCCGAAGAAGCAAAAGAAGAAGAAGCAGGCTGAGGGTAGCAGACTTCAAGAGAATCAACAAACTCATTCGTAAGGCCAGTGATGTTGTGGGGATGGAACTGGACTCTCTGTCGGTGGTGTCTGAAAAGAGGGTGCTGTCCAAGTTGCATGCCAACTTGGACAATGTCTCCCATCCACTACATAATGTACTGGGTGGGCACAGGAGTACATTCAGCCAGAGACTCATTCCACCGAGATGCAACACAGAGCATCATAGGAAGTCATTCCTGCCTGTGGCCATCAAACTTTACAACTCCTCCCTTGGAGGGTCAGACACCCTGAGCCAATAGGCTGGTACTGGACTTATTTCCTGGCATAATTTACATATTACTATTGAATTATTTATGGTGCAACTGTAATGAAAACCAATTTCCCCCGGGATCAATAAAGTATGACTATGACTATGAATGGTGGTGGCTACATCATGTTGTGGGGATGCTTCGCTGCAGCAGGCCCTGGAAGGCTTGTGAAAGTAAAGGGTGAAATGAATGCAGCAAAATACAAAGAAATTCTGTAGGGGAACCTGATGTAGCCTGCAAGAGAACTATGACTTGGGAGAAGATTTATTTTTCAACAAGACATTGACCCCAAGCATAAAGACAAAGCTACACAGGAATGGCTTAAAAACAACAAAGTTAATGTCCTGGAGTGGCCAAGTCCGAGTCCATACCTCAAACTAACTGAGACTTTGTCGCTGGACCTGAAAAGGGTTGTTCACTCATGATCCCCATGCAATCTTACAGAGCTTGAGCAGTTCTGTAAAGAAGAAAGGGGGAAAATTGCCGTGTCCAGATATGCAAAGCTGATGGAGACCTATCCACACTGGCTCAAGGCCGTAATTGCTGCCAAAGGTGCATCTACTAAATACTGACTGGAAAGGGTTGAATACTTATGCAATCAATTATTTTGTTTTTTATTTGTAATTAATTTAGATCACTTCTTTTTTCTGTTGATCAATGTCAAAAAAGCCAAGTTAAATCCACTGTGCTTCAATGTTGTAAAACAAAACATGAAAACTTCCAAAGGGGGTGAATACTTTTCGTAGGCACCGTACCTGCTTGTTTCTGCCTCATTGATGCTGCTTGACCCAGTGAGTACCTGCAGCATTCTGTCTTTATTGCATGGTTTACTGTAATCACCATGTGCTTCTACCTGGCTGGATCAGTGTGCACCAGGAGAACGAGGGAGTGTCCATGTTCTTCCATTCATTACCATGTCCTTTCTGTTCCAGATAAAGATCTTGAGGCCGGAGTGTTTGACAGCTGCTGTGAGTACGTTTGTTGAGGAGAAGCTGGGTCCTGATTTCCTCCCAAGCCCTGCTGTCTACTTCAGGGATGTTTTTGATGAAACCGATGCCTCTACCCCTCTCATCTTTCTTTTGTCACCAGGTAAGGGAGCCTGAGGTCCAGTTTGCTGTCTGTAGCTGTGATTCATTGAAGAAAACAGGCTTAACGTAAGAGAGAGATTAATGGAAGAGGAAATTGGGAACTCTCTATTCTTCCTGCACCCTGTGTCCCTCTCTATCAATGCTGCTTCTCTGTCAGAGTAACACTATCCCTGTATTGCCCCTGCTAACACATAGATTTAATTCAGAACTGTCTTTCCAAGAATATGAGCCCCACAGTGAGGAAACATCCACAGCAGCTGCCCTCCCACAGTTAGACACTCCCTCAACAGCACCCTTCCTCCAGTGAGAAACTCTTCGTACCACCCCTCTGTCAGGAAGTATAGAACGGGTGTGACCCAGAAGCAGATTAGCAGAGACAATTTAGCAGTGAACAATACTTTTAATAGTTGACTGCAAAATAACAAGCCACAGGAGGCCACAAAGCAATAGAGAACAGAAACTAAACACAGCAGCCAACAAAGTAAACTGTAGGCAGGGAGAGTGAAAGCTAGGAGCAACTGGTTGAGGCTGCCTGGTCTGATGAGTGAACAAGCACTGTGGATGAGAAGTGGGGTTAAATAGGCTGCAGGTGATGAGTCTGGAATGAACGTCAGGTGACTCCTGTTAGCTTGGTGTCTTGTATAATTCAGCTAGGTCTAATGTACAGAAACAAACTACAACAAATTCAGAATGGAACAAATTCTAGGTGCATTTTATTCACTTGCAAGGGAAGCTGCTCCACACATTATCATCTGGAAAATGATTAAATTTTATAGCTCAAACAGACCACTTTTATACCATAAGACCATAAAATATAGGAACAGAATTCTGGCCATTTAGTCCATTGAGTCTGCTCCACCATTTCATCATGTCTGATACAATTTTCCTCTCAGCCCCAATATCCTGCCTTCTCCCTGCATCTCTTCGTGCCCTGACCAATCAAGAATCTATCAACCTCTGCCTTAAATATACTTAAAGACTTGGCTTCCACAGCTGGCTGTG
Organism: Mobula birostris; assembly: GCF_030028105.1. Lineage (NCBI taxonomy): Eukaryota > Metazoa > Chordata > Chondrichthyes > Myliobatiformes > Myliobatidae > Mobula > Mobula birostris. The sequence goes on from NC_092371.1 coordinate 136,102,640, forward strand.
GCAAAGGATTCCACAGATTCATCATTCTCTGGCTAAAGAAGTTCCTTCTCATCTCCGTTCTAAAAGGACCATCCTCTTTTCTGAGGCTGTGCCCTCTGGTCTTAGACTCTCCCACCAATGGAAACATTCTCTCCACATCTACTCTATCAAAGCCTTTCACCAATCAATAGATTTCAATGAGATCACCCCTTATTTTTCTGAATTCCAGTGAATGCAGGCCCAGAGCCATCAGACACTCCTCATATGACAAGCCATTAAATCTTGGAATCATTTTCACGAACCTCCTTTGAACCCGCTCCAGGTTCAGCACACGAGATGAGGCGCCCAAGACTGCACACAATACTCCAAGTGAGTCCTCACCGGTGCTTTATAAAGTCTCAACATTACATCCTTGTTTTTATATCTAGTCCTCTGGAAGCGAATGCTAACATCACATTTGCCTTCCTCACCACAGACTCAACCAGCAAATTAACCTTTAGGGAATCCTGCATAGGGACTTCAAGTCCCTTTGCACCTCAGCTTTTTGTATTTTCTCTCCACTTAGAAAATAGTCAACCCTTTCATTCCTTCTACCCAACTGCATGACCATACGCTTCCCAACACTATATTCCATCTGCCATTTGTTGACCATTCTCCTAATCTGTCTAAGTCCTTCCACTTCCTCATACCAACTGCCCCTCCACCTATCGTCATTTCATCTGAAAACTTCACCACAAATCCATCAATTCTATCATTCAAATCATTGACATATAACATAAAAATAATTGGTCCCAACGCAGACCCCTGTGAAACACAACTAGTCACTGGTAGCCAACCAGAAAGGCTCCCTTTATTCCCACTCTATGCCTGCTGACAATCAGCCACTGCTATATTCATGCTAAAAGCTTTCCTGTAATACCACAGGCTCATAGCTTGTTAAGTAGCCTCATGTGTGGCACCTTGTCAAAGGCCTTCTGAAAACCCAAGTACACAACATCAACCGATTCTTCTTTGTCTATCCTGCTTGTTATTTCTTCAAAGAATTTTAACAGATTTGTTAGACAAGATTTTCCCTTGAGCTAACCATGCTGACTATGACCTATTTTATCATGTGCCTTCAAGTACTCTGAGATCTCATCCTTAATAATTGACTCCAACATCTTCCCAACCACTGAAGTCAGATCAACTGCCCTATAGTTTCCTTTCTTCTGCCTCTTTCCTTTATTGAAGAGTGGAGTGACAACAGTACATTTTACAGAGAACAGTAATTAGGTTGTTTCATTCCATAACATTCCTTCGTTATCTGCAAACGTCTCTGGTTCCTGCCATTTGTTCTTCAATCAATCAACTTGTATTTAGAGGCTGTGTCCTGTTTACCTGTTATCAAAACAGCCCCCCACCATAAAAAACACACACCTTGATAAAACACACACACAGACTTGTAAGCCTCCCATGCAAATCAGCAAAGGAACCTGGGATCTCACAGGTTCCATTTTGTCACATTATATTGTACAAAAGTTACAAACTCATAAAGACTTCAGGATTACAGATACGTTTCCACACTGGGAAGTGCCTGCATGTGCAGGTCTGACAGGATGCCCCCCCACATCTGGCCCCATCAGAATGTGGTGAAATCCATGGCAATGTGGGACCATGGGCACTGATGGATTGATAATGGCTACAGGAGCCCAGAGGCCTGCTGGTTGGAGGAGTTGGACTGGGCACACTGAAGGCAGGCAGCCACAAACTGACATAAGTCGGTGATCATTGTGGGCCACCAGACCCACATCACAGAAAACCCTAGTCCATTGTGCATCTGGATGGACAGAAAGGGGTGAGTACTGGGCCCACATGGAGCATCAGAGTTCATGGCCATTAGCACGTACATGCCATTGACAGAAGTGTCAGGCTCATGCTGTAGGGTCTGGCGGATCAGGTTCTCAAGGTCCCAGACCATGGGGGTGAAGACCTAAGAGGATAGAATGAAGGACTGAGGGTTGGTCTCTGTTTCAGCTGGGTCAAACTGTCGTGACAAGGCATTCATCTTTGTTTTCTTGGAACAGGTAGGGATGAGATAATAAACTTGAATTGTTCAAAGGAGAGGGCCCAGCAAGCCTGATGTGGGTTGACTCTGTTGTATGGCTATGAGGTTGTAGTGGTAAATCCAGATTAGGAATATCTCAGTGTTTCCCATCAGCCAAAGTCTCCATTCCTCCAAGGCCCATTTGATAGTGAGTAGCTCCCTATCTCGTACTCCATAATGGTGCTATGTAGAGTGGAACTTACATAGGAAGAAGGCACAAGGGTGTATCTCCCCGTCCAGTCCTCACTGAAAGGGGACGGGCCCGGCACCCACGTTAGATGTATCTACCTCTATTACGAAAGGTCCAGAGGGCTTCAAATGGTAGAGAATGGGAGTGGTGGTGAAGCATTTCTTGAGTTCCTTGAAAGTGTGGTCCACAGCAGCAGACCATATTATCCGTGAGGAGACTTGGTAAGGGAGGTGAGAGGACTGGTGATATGGGCTGTAGTTTCTGATGAAACAGCAGTAGAAATTGGGGAAGCCCAAGAAGCACAGTAACTATTTGAGATTGTGCAGTTGAGGCCACTCAATGACAGCGCGCATTTTCCCTGGGTCCATGGTTATGCCTTGAGTTAAAGGACATAACCCAGGAAGGAAATGACTGGGGTGTGGAACTGGCAATTTTCTAACTTGTAGTACAGTCATTTTCGATGAGATACTGAAGGACTGAGCAGACATGACAGACATGGTCTTGGGGGTGAGGATGTCAGCAAGGTGGACAAACTCATACCTGTGTACCATATCTTGAAAAATCTCATTAATGAAGGTTTGGAAAATGGCTGGACTGCTGGAAAGTCTGAAAGGCATCAGGAAGTATTTGTAGAGGCCAGTGGGTGTTATGAACTTTGTCTTCCACTCATCACCTTGGCAGATGCAGATCAGGTTGTACGCACTCCGTAGATCCAGTTTGGTAAAGATATGAGCTCTGCAGTGTGTTTCAAATGCACTATCCATCAAGGGGAGAGGGTAGCAATTCTTAATAGTAGTCTTTGCAGGGACTAAGATCCCCATCTACCTTTTCGACAAAGAAGAATCCTGCACCAGCTGAGGACTGGGATGGGTGAATGAATCTGTGCTGTAGCATTCATGATTTGGGTCTCAGGAGAAGAGCGGGAGAACAGACAGCCTTGGAGAGTAATAGTGCCTGGAAGGAGGGCGATCATGCAGTCATTTGGTCTGTGAAGCAGCAGGGTGCTGATTTCTCTTCTACTGAAGGTGATGGATAAGTCATGATATTCCTGTGGGAGTTTGGTGAGGTAGAGGGTTTCCTCAGTCTCCACGGACTTACAGGGTAAAGTCAACTGAGGTTGCAGGCAGATACTCTGACAAGTGGGTCCTCAACTCAGCAATGCACTGGATGACCAGGCAAAGTGAGGGTCATGAGTAGAGAGCCAGGACGAGCAGAGTCTATCAGGAGGAACTGGATGGACGCGCATTGCTCTCCGATGCTCACATGCACAGGCCATATTCTCATTCTGACTAGCTCAGACCCCAAGGGAAGTCTGTCAGTGGCCATGACGTTGAAGGGGTGAGAGGTGGGTTCAGGAGAGTCCAATCTGCATACCCAGTCTGATCCAGAAAGTTGTCTGCAGCGTCAGAATCCACAAAAGCCTCCTGTTCTGTAGAAAGACAGAGAGTGAGACGGCTTATGGTGCTGGAACATGGGGCCAGGAAGAGCTTGCCAGATAGGAGTCCCCTCGTTTTTGCATGCAGGTGCCATTTTCCCAGACACCATGGGAATTTAATGTGTTCTGCAGTAGGTGCACAATTTTTTCTCCACTGATACTTGTGCTCTTGGGAGGATAAGGGAACTCTCCATAATAGCTTGGGTTCTGTAGGCATTGGTGATGAGGGTTCTGCAACATGAAATGTTTCTGGGAATGGAACTGGGGTTGGGCTGATGATCTGGAGCAGGGGTTCCCAACCTGGGATCCACAGACCCCCTTGGTACTGGTATTGGTCCATGGCAAAAAACAAAAGGTTGGGAACCCCTGATCTAGATGGTCATTCCTCAAGATGCTTGTCAATATGAAGAACTAGAGTGATGAGGCTTTTGAAGTTGGTGGGTATCTCCTGGGTGGACAGCTGTCCTTTCAAGTACCAAGAGACTATGATGGTAATGGGCCAGCAGCACCTCTGCAAGGGTACTCAATTCCACAGTATGGAGTGTGAGCCTTAACACAGGCAACGTAGATCCACTGCCTCCTTCCACTTCCTACATGGTCAAAAACCCAGCGCAGCTCAGTGGTAAAACCCTTATAGTTTTTGCAAATAGGAGTTTTATTATCCCATTTAGTGGTTGCCCAGGTCAGAGCTCACCCATTCAAGAGAGAGATGAGGAAAGCAATCTTGGCTGAGTCCACAGAATACAGAGATGGCTGTGGCTCAAAATCTAAGATGCACTGGGACAGGAAGTTGCAGCATCAGGTTGGGGATGTGTCAAAGCATTCAGGCACCGGAACCGGAACTCCGAAGGAGGGGGTTGACTGGCACGGGCACGGGGTTGCTGTAACGGGACAGAGAGTTGGAAGGGAATGGCAAGCAGATGGTCAGTAGTTTTCTGCTGCTTTGTCAGCAGATGACTTCCTTTAGGTGAGGATACTCTGCTGGGTCAATCGAAGGTTCACTCATCCTGTCAGGAAACGTAGAGGAGGCTTGACTCAAAAGCAGAGCAGTGGAGATAATTTAGTGGTGAACGATACCTTAAAACAACAATCCATGAGGAGCCAAAAACAAGAGAGAACATGAATTAAACAGGACAGGCAACAAGGTTAACTTTAGGTAGGGAGAGTGAAAGCTAGGAGCAACTGGTTGAGGCTGCCTGGTTCAATGAGTGAAGAAGGACTGTGGATGAGAAGTGGGGTTAAGTCGGCTACGGGCAAAACGTTTGGAACAAGTGGCAGATAACTCCTATTCGCTGGGAGGAGTCTAGGAGGTACCTGCATGTGCAGGTCTGATGCCTTCAGTCCTGGCCTCAGTGGTGCCATGGCCCTCAGAGCTGTCCCCACAACAACATTGTGCTCCTCCATCACTGCCCATCTCCTTTGCTTTAGAGGAGATAGAAAATTAATCCTGGGCACAGGAGCAGTGAGGGACTGGGCTGGTCAAGTCCCACCACTGTCCCTGGTGTGGTGGGGACAAAGACCATCTGCCTCAGGGAGAGGAGCCTGTCTTCAAGGGACAGAAAGCTGAAGTGACAAGGAGCAGGGAGGTGGAATCATATGAGTCAGATTGGTTGCTTTTAGGATTGTGTAGCTGGCACAATATAAAATGATTGTTTTATTCACCTGTACCTTTGGACTAACACAAAACTATGCTTTGTCACTACAGGCACTGACCCCATTGCCCAGGTACTAAGGTTTGCCAAGGAGTTCAGAGGCAGCACAGCCCACCTGGACACAGTGTCACTGGGCCAGGGGCAGGGGCTAGTTGCCAAAGAGCTGATCCACAAGGTTCAGGTCGTAAAGGGGCACTGGGTCTTCCTACAGAACTGTCACCTGGCCGCCTCCTTCATGCCAACACTGCAGGCCATTGTAGAATCGTGAGTTGGTCTCTGAGTAGTTAACTGGGTCTCTATATGTGTAAATAATCCCTCTCTGTGTCTACAACCCTGAGATGTGTTCAACATGCCCTCTGGTGCAGAACCCTACTCCAGAGCAGAACCCCCCCCCCCATATAGGTGTCCTTCAGCACAGGAATTTGTGCATCCCTGAAACATTTACCACCTCACCAGCTCAGCCTACTGTGTACGCAGCCTGAGAGGAAACCCATCAGCTGATTGAGGTTTGTACACTGTGTGAAGCAGTTGTGGTGTGTGCTCTGATTTGAGAGTGTACTAGTACATCACACAAGTGGACACTGATATATATACTTTCGTACATTGGTACACTGAACACACAAACATACTGGGGATCAGAAATAGGCCAGTCGGGCCCTCAGTCTGCCCCAATGTGTAATAAGATCACAACTGATGAAACTGAAACTGCTTTCTCTTTTGTTAACTTACTGTGCTTTTCCAACATCTCTCATTTTATCCCTGCTTTCACCAGTCTGGGGGAGTGTACTGATTTGGGTTTACACACTTACATGTGTACCTTGGGGGAGTGCTCTAATTCAGACACAGCCTGAATCTGATCTGGTCTGTTCTGTTCTGTTTGATCTTGATGAGTCTCAAAGACACTGAACTGGTTTTAGGGTTGGGCTGTATTCCCATGCCCTACCCCACCCCCTTCCTCACTCTGACTACTAGCTTCTTGCTCGTCTCCTGCATCTCCACCTCTTTCCATTCTCCCATCTTCCTTCCCCTTATCCTACCTCCTCTCCCCAATATTCACACTGAATTATTAAGTTTGGCTTTTTTTTGTTGACTTTGTTAGGTTGAAGCAACCAGGTGTAAATCTGGATCCTGACTTCAGGCTCTTCCTGAGTTCCAAATCGGACCAGACATTTCCCATCTCCATTCTCCAGGATGCGATGAAGGTGAAGGCTACAGACTGTTATACATACCATAAGATGGACTCTTCACTCTGTCATTGTTTTTCCTTGCACTACCTCGTTGCACTGTTGTAATGAAATGATCTGTATAAATATGATGCAAAGCAAAGTTTTTCACTGTACCTGAACCAAACTACTACATACACTCTTCACACCTTACCCTCTGATAGTTCCACAGAACCTAACCCTACCTCATATGGGGCCTTATTAAAGGCCATCTGAAAATCCGTAAACTTCATTCTTTGATTCTCCTTCATCTATTCTCATGAAGGATCAGTAGGCTATTAAAACATAATTCCTATATCAGAAAATCACATTGTCCAGTCTTCACATTGCAGCTGTATAAACCTTTAGTCAGACTGCACTATGCGGCCCTATTATAGGAAGGATGTGAAGGCAGTGGAGAAGGTGCAGTGGGGGTTTCAAAGGTACATTTAATGTCAGGGAAATGTATACAATATACATCCTGAAATGCTTTTTCTTCACAACCATCCAAAAAAACAGAGGAGTGCCCCAAAGAATGAACAACAGTTAAATGTTAGAACCCCAAGGTCCTCCCCAGCTCCCCTTCTTCCCACGCATAAGCGGCAGCAAGCTACAATCCCCCCACCGGCAAAAAAATGCTGCCTGGATTAGAAGGTATGAACTATAAGGAGAACTTGGAGAAACTTGTGTTTTCTCTGGAGCGAAGATGACGAAGATGAGATCTAATAAAGGTTTTCAAAATTATGAGAGGCATAGATAGGGTAGACATTCAGAATCTTTTCCCCTGGCTAGAAATGTCATACATCAAAGAACATACTTTTAAGGTGAGAGGAGGAGGATTTTTACGCAGTGTTGTAGGTGTTAGGAATGGGTTAGCAAGGGTAGTAGTGGAAGCAAATGTTTGGTGGCGTTTAAGGCTTTAAGATTGAGACATGAATATGAAGGGATTGGAGAGAAATGAATGATACACTGGAGGAGGTCATTTAGTATAAATTGGCATCACGATCAGCACAGCCTTGTGGGCTAAATGACCTGTCTATTACTGCACTTATGTACATTCTAGTCATTTCAATGTGTCCTGTTAACTCTTCGTTTTTAATGGCATGTTCACCAGTTGGGCCAACTGGTCTGTATTTCCCTGTTTGCTCTCTCCCGGCCCCGGACCCTCACCTGCCCCTAGGCCAGTCTCACCCGGCCCCTCACCTGCCTGAGGCCAGACTCACCTGGCCCCTCACCTGCCCTAGACCAGTCTCACCCAGCTCCTCACCTGCCCGAGGCCAGACTCACCTGGCCCCTCACCTGCCTGAGGCCAGACTCACCTGGCCCCTCACCTGCCCCTAGACCAGTCTCACCCGGGCCCTCATCTGCCCTAGACCAGTCTCACCCGGCCCCTCACCTGCCCTAGGCCAGTCTCACCCGGCCCCTCACCTGCCTGAGGCCAGTCTCACCCGGCCCCTCACCTGCCTGAGGCCAGACTCACCCGGCCCCTCACCTGCCTGAGGCCAGTCTCACCCAGCCCCTCACCTGCCCTAGGCCAGTCTCACCCGTCCCCTCACCTGCCTGAGGCCAGTCTCACCCGCCCCTAGACCAGTCTCACCTGGCCCCTCACTTGCCTGAGGCCAGTCTCACCCGGCCCCTCACCTGCTTGAGGCCAGACTCACCCGGCCCCTCACCTGCCCTAGACCAGTCTCACCCGGCCCCTCAACTGCCCCGGGCCGGTCTCACCCGGCCCCTCACTTGCCCTAGACCAGTCTCACCCGGCCCCTCACCTGCCCCTAGACCAGTCTCACCTGGCCCCTCACCTGCCTGAGGCCAGAATCACCTGGCCCCTCACCTGCCCCTAGGCCAGTCTCACCCGGCCCCTCACCTGCCCCGGGCCGGTCTCACCCGGCCCCTCACCTGCCCTAGGCCGGTCTCACCTGGCCCCTCACCTGCCCGAGGCTGGTCTCACCCGGCCCCTCACCTGCCCCTGGCCGGTCTCACCCGGCTCCTCACCTGCCCCTGGCCGGTCTCACCTGGCCCCTCACCTGCCCCAGGCCGGTCTCACCCGGCCCCTCACCTGCCCAAGGCCAGTCTCACTCAACTCCAGCTTTCTCTTTCTCATTTGATAAATTGGTGAACAGTTTATTATTGTCATATATACCAAGGTACAGTTAAAATTTTGTTTTGCATGCTATTCATACAGATTGTTTTAAAACATAGATTCACATAGCAACCTGCATGTGATCATGATCTTCGGCATATGACACTGCCAGATGTATATACTGACAATCTCACAGCAATTGCAGCTGCCTCTTTCAACCACTCCACTAATGTGGGAATAACTTCATGAATGACAGTTGTACAAATTATCCCAATTTAGTTACAGTGGATGAGGGCGTTCAATGGGGAAGTTCAGACAAAAATTTGCTCTGCATCCAGTACTGTTCCTGCCTGGGGTGTGTTTCATTGGACAGTGTAGAGGGAGCTGTATTCTGTATCCAACCCGTAGTGTTACTGCCCTCGGAGGGTCTCATGGGTCAGTGTTGAGGCAGCTTTTCTCTATAAATAACCAGCTTGAAAATGTTAAATGAGGCACTTTTGAGGAGATCATGGAATCATAGAAATGTAGAGCATAAAGATGAGCAGCCTATCCATGTCAACTGTAATGCCTATCTATGTTAATCTGTTTACGCACATTAAGCCCATATCCCTCAATGCCTTTCCAATCTGAGGACATATCTAAACGTTTTTCAGCATAATTGTATCCGCCTCCACCATATCCTCTTGCAGCTAGTTCGGACATTCACCACACTTTGTGTGGAAAAACTTATTCCTCAGATCTCTTTTAAATTCCTCTCCTCTCACCTTAACCCTAGGCCCTCTGTTCTAGAGTCCTCTGTCAGGAGAGAAAGTTTCTGACTATCTACCCTATCTACATCAGTCATAATTTTATAAACCTCTATTAGGTCATCCCTCAGCCTCCTACATACCAGTGAGAATAAACCCAGCCTACCCAATCTCTTCTTATAATTACAGCCCTCCATTCCAAGCAACATTATGGTGAATCTCTTCCGGCACTTTTTCTTTTGCTACCACATCCTTCCAGAAAAGATCTGATTCTTCACTGAATCAAAACTGGGTAAACAGCAAAATGAAAGTGCTTTTCCCATTTGTACTACCTTGTTCTACTTGTATAGAATGTGAGGAGCAGTACGGAGAGCTGGGTGAGATGAAGCTTGAAGGAAAAGAGGGTGGGGGAAGCCAGAAACTAAGGAGAGCAAGATGAAGAGTGGAGATACAATGGTTGTAAGTGGAGGGCTATGGAGAATGACACCAAAAGAGGTGGGTGACTGAAGAATGGGGAAGGAAGACAGGGATAGTACACATGACTCCATTGAGGGCAAGGGCTTGGCCATAATTACCTGGGTGTCAAAGGTCCTACTGATGTTCATATCTAGAGTTAGCCAGCAGCAATGAGACTGGTGCAGGGTAGACAACAACCGAAGTTGTTATCTTCCTAGAGATGCTGCCTGGCCTGCTGCATTCACCAGCAACTTTGATGCGTGTTGCTTGTCATTGAGCCTGGTGTTTTGTTCTCTCAAATGTTTTTATCTTTTGCCCAGTGGAAGGGATAGGATAATTGATTGTGCTGGCTGTTTTTCAGAGTCAATGGAGAGGAGTGTGGTTTCCGTGATAGACTGGGCTGTGTCCCCAACTCTGTACAAACCCTTATGGATTTAAACAAAGCAGTTGCCACACCAAACTGTGCTGCATCTAAGCTGTGACACTAGCAGTATGGTGGAAGCTCCAGGAGTCTGGGTTCATGAAGTGTGTGAAGTTACCATTACTAGAGAGAAGGTCTTGGGAAACTGAAAGGTCTGAAGGTAGATGCATCACCTGGACCAGATGGTGTACACCCCAGGGTTCTGAAAGGGATGGCTGAAGAGATTGTGGAGGCATTAGTAATGTTCTTACAGTAATCACTAGATTCTGGAATGGTTCTGGAAGACTGGAAAATTGCAGATGTTACTCCACTCTTCAAGAAGGGAGAGAGGCAGAAGAAAGGAAACTATAGGCCAGTTAGTCTGACCTCTGTGGCTGAAAAGGTGTTGGAGTTGATTATTAAAGATGAGATCTCGGTACTCAGAGGCACATGATAAAATAGGCCGTAGTCGGCATGGTTTCCTCAAGGGAAAGTCTTGCCTGACAAATCTTGGAACTCTTTGAAAAAACAGAAGAGCAGAATAGACAAAGGAGAATCGGTTGGGATGTTGTGTACTTAAATTTTCAGAAGGCTTTTGACAAGGTGCCACATGTGAGGCTGTTTAACAAGCTCTAAGCCCATTGTGTTACAGGAAAGTTTTTAGCATGTATTAAACAGTGGTTGATTGGTAGGAGGCAAATAGTAGAAATAAAAAGAGCCATTTCTGGTTGGCCGCCAGTGACTAGCGGTGTTCCACAGAGGTTGGCGTTGGGATAGATTCTTTTTACGCTATATGCCAATGATTTGGATGATGGAATTGATGGCTTTGTTGCAAAATTTGCGGACGATATGAAGATAGGTGGAGGAGCAGGTGGTTTTGAAGAAGTAGAGAGGCTACAGGAGGACTTAAACAGATTAGTGGAATGGGTAAAGAAATGGCAGATGGAATACAGTGTCGGGAAGTGTATGGTCATGCACTTTGGCAGAAGAAAAGGTTGACTATTTTCTAAGTGGAGAGAAAATACAAAAATCTGAGGAGCAAGGAGACTTGTGGTCCTCGTGCAGGATTCCGTAAAGGTTAGTGTGTAGGTTGAGCCTGTGGTGAGGAAGGCAAATGTGATGTTAGCATTTATTTCAAGAGGACTAGAGTATAAAAGCAAGGATGTAATTTTGAAATTTTATAAGGCACTGGTGAGGCCTCATTTTGGAGTATTTTGAGCAGTTTTGGGCCCCTTTGAAAGGAGGTGCTGAAACTGGAGAGGGTTCAAAGGAGGTTCACAAAAATGATTCCAGGATTTAATGGTTTGTCATATGAAGAGTGTTTGATGGCTCTGGGCCTTTATTCACTAGAATTCAGAAGGATGAGGATGACCTCATTGAAACGTATCAAATGGTGAAAGGCCTTGACAAAGTGGATGTGGAGAGGATGTTTCCTTTGGTGGGAAAGACTAAGAGCAGAGAACACAGCTACAGAATAGAGGGGTGTCCTTTTAGAATAGAGTTGAGGAGGAATTTCTTTAGCCAGAGAGTGGTGAATCTGTGGAATTTGTTGCCACTGGAGGCTGTGGAGGCCAAGTCTTTATGTATACTTAAGGCAGAGATTGATAGATTCTTGATTGGTCAGGGCATGAAGGGATATAGGGAGAAGGCTGGAGATTGGGGCTGAGAGGAAAATTGGATCAGCCATGATGAAATGATGGAACAGACTCAATGGGCCAAATGGCTTAATTCTGTTCCTATATCTTATGGCCTTATATATCTTAAATAGGCGGGAGGCATTGGCGACATGCTGAACTTCCTTCATCTTCTACAGAAGTAGAGGTATGGGTGAGCTTTCTTAGCCAGAGCATCCACGTGACTGGACCAGCTCAAGTTGTTAGTGATATTTACATCAAGGAACTTGAAGCTCTCAGCATCTCCACCTTGACACAACTGATATAGACAGGTCCATGCACTCTGTCCCACTTCCTGAAGTCAATGACCAGCCTTTTTTTTGTTTTTGGTCTCATGTCTTGTCAAAGGTCACGGTGGAGCCACCAAAAGGCCTCAAAAACAAACTGCTGACAGCCTATGGAAGCAGCGGCTTGAGGGAGGTCACAGAGCGGATCTACAGGAGGGCGAATTCAAAGCTGGGCTGGAGAAGACTGCTCTTCAGCCTCTGCCTCTTCAATGCCGTGATTCAGGAGAGGAACAAATATGGCGCACTGGGCTGGAACCTCCCGTATGAATTCTCCTCTACTGACTTGGAGGTAGGTTTGAAGGTTAATGGTTGGTCTCCAAGAAGGATCAGGTTCTCAGCTGATGATATCCATCCACTAATACCTGGCATTCTGCCCAGGTGTCCGTTAAAACACTTGGCAGTGCTTCCCAACTGTCACTTCACATTTTCACAAGTTCTCTGCCTTATGAGTAAAAATGTCATTTACTGAAACTTTACTCTGAATGTGGACTGGACACCCTTCTTTCTTGATCTTTCGAGGATATGGACATACTGACTGCAGATACAATAGCAACACTGGGTCTTTTATTCAGAGACATGAACAGGCAAGTGAGATTAGTTTAGTTCTGCATCATGGTCAGCCCAGACCTGGTGGGCTGAAGGCCCTTTTCCTGTGTTATACTGTTTGATGTTCTACATTCTACATCAGTCAGGGGACAGCTGGAATCTGTTATTAAATTGGAGAATTAATTTATTATTGGTATATTAATGACGGTACAATGAAAAATTTAGTTTTGCATACCATGCATACAGATCATTTCATTATGACAATACATTCAGGGAGTACAAAGGAAACAAACAGAATGCAGAATAATGAATTAGAGTTAAGGCCATTATGAGGTAGATTGTGAGATCAAGACTGCATATTATCAGACTAGGGAACCATTTAACAGTATGATAACAATGGTACAGAAGCTGTCCTTCTGGTGGTACCTGCTTTTGAATCTTTGTTTGATGAGAGTGGGGAGGGGAGAGAATGCCAGGGTGAATGGGGTCTTTGATTATGTTGGCTGCTTTCGCCAAGGCAATGAGAAGTGTAGACAGGGTCCAGTGAAGGGAAGGCTGAATTCCGGAATGTGCTCAGCTGTACCATAAATTTCTTTAGTTTCTGGCAGTATCAGGAAGAGCAGATGACAAACCAAGCCATGATGCATCTTGATAGGATGCTTTCTATAGTGCATTGATAAAAATCAGTGAGTGTGAATGGGAACATGCCAAATTTCTTTAGTCTCCTGAGGAACTAGAGACACTGGTGAGCTTGGCCAAAGTGTATGTAGTTAGACCAGCACAGGCTATTGGAAATAATCTGAATCAGGTTTATTATCACTATCTCATATGACATTTTTTTTTGTTTTGTGGCAATACACTGCAATGATATAAAGTTACTATAAATTGCAAAATAAAAAATAGTGCAATATAAAATGAATTATACAGAAGCATTCATGGACAGTTCAGAAATCTGATAGTGGAGTAGAAGCTGTTTCTGAATGCTTCAGGCTACTGTAACTCCTACGGAATGGTAGTAATATGGAGAGGGCTTGTATCAGATTTTGAGATTCTTTAGTGATTGGTGCAGCCGTCTTAAGGCACTGCCCCTTAAAGGTGTCCTTGATGGCGGAGAGAGTTTTGCCCATGATGGAACTGGCTTCGGCTACATCTCTCTGCAGCCTCTTATGATTCTGTGCATTGAAGCTTCCATGCCAGAAAGTGATGCAACCAGTCAGCATGTTCCCCACTGTAGTGCTCTTCGGGCATTTGAAAAATAATAAGATTAGGCATAGATTTTAAAACAGAAATTGTGTTTATAAACATAGGACGTAGAAATCTACAGCACATTACAGGCCCTTCGGCCCACAATGTTGTGCCAACCATGTAACCTGCTCTAGAAACTGCCCAGAATTTCCTTAATGCATAGCCCTCTATTTTTCTAAGCTCCATGTACCTATCTAAGAGGCTCTTAAAAGACTCTATTGTGTCCACTTCCTCCACCGCCGCCAGCAGTGTATTCCACGCACCCACCACTCTCTGTGTGAAAAACTTCCCCCTGACGTCCCCTCTGTACCTACTTCCAAGCAACTTAAAGCTATGTCCCCTCGTGTTAGCCATTTCAGCCCTGGGAAAAAGCCTCTGGCTATCCACACGATCGATGCCCCTCATTATCTTATACACCTCTATCAGGTCACCGCTCATCCTCTGTCACTCCAAGGAGAAAGGGCCACACTCAACCTATTCCCATAAGGTATGGCCTCCAATCCAGGCAACGTCCTTGTAAATCTCCCCTGTACTCTCTCTATAGTATCCACATCCTTCCTGTAGTGAGGTGAATTTTGGAATGTTTTGAGTTCATGAAGTGGCGAAGAGTGAAGTGAGAAGTGAATGAGGAATCAAATGGGTACAGAATGAGGAGTGGAAAGGGAGGGAGAGAGCACAAGTGTAAGAGAGGAGAGATTGTGTTGCCTAATGTACTTTGGTGACTCTATATAAAATTACTGCATCGTGCTTATCATTAGCACAGGCTGCAATCCAACAGCACTTACAGCTACTACTGGTCTAACACTTCCCAGCTTGTTTCCTTCCATGCATGTGAGAGATTGCACATACCAAAATTAAACCTTTATGTTGCCAGAGATGAATCTTCTGATCTTGTGAAATTCTGCCTCAGGACTGCCAGTACTTGTTCGTCCTTGCAGTTCCTAGGGACAAAATACCTTTGTACTTCAGCTGTTAACTGCAGAAGGGAAAAGGCACAGGAACCTCAGACTCACACCACAAGTTTCAGTAACATTTATTACCCCTCCACCATCAGGCTCTTGAACTGAGCGGATAACTTCACTCTACCCATCACTGAACTGTTCCCACAGCTTGTAGACTCACTGTCAAGGACTCTTTACCTCAGGTTCTTGATACTTATTGCCTAGTTTTTTTCTTTTCTAATTGTATTTGCACAGTTTGTAGTCTCTTGCACTTTGGTTCTTTGTCCATTCTGTTGGTTGGGTCTTTCATTGATTTTATTGTGTTTCTTGTATTTACTGTGAATACCCACAGGAAAATGAATATCAGGGTTGTATATGGTGAACTCAGACTCACTAATGAAGATGGTATAAGTAAGACACATGAATAGAAATGCTTCAAGGGTTACAAAGTGGGAAGGCAATATTAAATCATCCAGGAATGGCAGATTTGCCCCATAAAGAGAAATCAAATAGACTTAGACTCTAAATTATGTGCAATTCTGGTCACCCAACTGAAGGAAGGATGTTATTAAGCTGGAAAAGGTGCAGAAAAGGTTCACAAAGATGTTACCATGTCTCAAGGACTTGGGTTATAAGGAGAGGCTAGCTAAGATTGGACTGTGTACCCCTGAAGTGAAGGAGGCTAAGGGGTGACCTTATAAAATCATGAGGGGCAGAGATAAGATGATTAGTCATAGTCTTTTTTTTTCCCCAGGATTGGGGTCTAAGACTAGAGAACATAGGAAAAATTTAAAGGGGACCTGAGGATCAGGTTTTTTACACAGAAGATGGTGGATGTATGGAATGCGCAACCAGAGGAAGCGATAAAGGCATTTAGCATCATAGTGTCATGGAAAATTACAGCACAGAAACAGGCCCTTCAGCTCATCCTATCCATGCTGAAACATTTAAACTGCATAATCCCATCGACCTACACTTGGACTATAGACCTCCTTACCCCTCTCATCCAAACTTCTCTTGAATGTTGAAATTGAAGTTGCATCCATCACTTGTGCTGGCAGTTCGTCCCACACTCTCATCACTCTCTGAGTAAAGAAGTTTTCATTCATGTTCCCCTTAAACATTCATTTCACCTTTCACCCTTAACCCATGATCTCCAGTTATAGTCTCATTCAACCTCAGTGGAAAAAGCCTGCTTGCATTTACCCTATATATATCCCTCATAATTTTGCATACCTCTATCAAATCTCCCCTCAATCTTCTATGTCCTATGCAATAATGTTCTAACCTATTCAATCTTTCCTTATAACTCGGGTCCTCCACTCCCAGCAACATCTTTGTAAATGTTTTCTGTACTCTTTCAATCTTAATTACATCATTCAGAGGAGGAGGCATTTGCTGTTTTGAGACAAATCAGTGTGGACAATTCCCCCAGGGCCTGACAAGGTGTTCCTCAGACCTTGTGAGAGGCAAGTAGGCAGGTCTAACCAGCAGTAAAGAAGGCAAATGGCATTTCATTTTAAAGGAACTGGAATTTTATCCTATTTGTACAGCATGTTGATGAGGCTACACCTGCAATATTGTGCACAGTTTTGGTTCCCTTATTTAAAAAAAGGATAGTAACTTTGGAGGCAGTCCAAATGAGATGAAGCAGGCCAATTCCTGCGATGAGAGGGTTGTCGTGCCAAGAGAAACTAGCCAGTTTGGCTCGGTATTCCTTGAGGTAGGGCAGAATGAGGAGGTGACCTTACTCATACATAAAAGATCCTATGGGGACTCAACAGAAATATTTTTACAAGCGACAGAGTCATGAACACAGCAATGTAACTACAAGATAATGTGGTGTTTGTTTAAAACAGCGGCACGTGGAATTTTTTTTTCTCCCAGAGAGTAGTAAATCCTTAGAATTCACTGCCCTAAGGATGGTAAAACCAGATCATTATAAGTATTTATGGTGGAGACAAATAAATATTTGAAAGATTGAGGAACTGAGGGTTATAAGGAACTAGCACAGAAGAGTTGAGGCCCATGGTCATACTGAATGGAGGGGCAGGACGAAGGGGCCGGGTGGCTTCTCCTATTTCTTTGTTCTTGTGCTTCTACTGACTGAGGAGTCAATCTCCAGGAATAATGGTCTGGGGTAAGGGATCTGCTGTTTAATACTAGACTGACAAGGATGTGTGGTTATGACCCAGGTGACAAGAAGTTGATTAACAATTCACTGATGTTTAATAGGAACTATGCAGAAATAAAGGAAAAACAATAAACACTAGGCCAACAGGACCATTAACTAGAACTTTCATACTAAAGCCAGCACCAAGACAGTGGCTTGACAGTAGTAGCTCATCACTAAATAAATACTATTCCTTAACATCTTCTTTCCTGGAGCCAGTAAGCAGGGACTATTGATATTGCTCTGCTTTTTCGTCAAGTCTCAACAAGACTGGAATGAGAGGAAGGGAGTTAAATACATCCTCGATGAAGCACTAATTGCCTGGAACATACATACTCATAAGCATGATTGACAAACCCATTCTGCAGCCTGCCTGTGAGGGCGTGCCGACCCCGCAGTGTTTCATTGTTGTGACACGATGCGACTTGCAAGGCACAGCTACTGAGGTGCCAGAGACCTGTGCCTGCTGGAAATCCCAGATGATAGACTTGTCCAGGATGTCATCGGCCAAAATCCATGAACTTTCCTCAGGGCTATATCCCTCCCAATCCATGAGATACTGGACCCTGCCCTGCACCCAGCGAGATGCCAGGAGGCACCACACAGAAATAGCCATGACCCACCCACCAAGCAGGGCAGGGGGTTGTGACCGGTGCCAGGAGGGAAGTAGTCACTGGCTTATCTGGGAAACATGGAACACTGTGTGAATACTCATTGATTATGGTAGGCGCAATCTATATGAGACCTTGTTGATATTCTTCTCCACTATGAATGGTCCCATGTAATGTGGGGCCAACTTGCAGCTCTCAACTTTGAAGGGCAGATCCCTAGAAGCCAGCCAGACTTTTCCCCCTAGCTTGAGAGGCCTTGCCTGTTAACAGAGCTAATCAGCCTGCTAGGAATGTTGTTCCTAAGTGCATAGCAGAGAAATCCTGGCTGGTCGCCACATGTGCTTGTAGCATCAAACATAGAACATAGAACATAGAATAGTACAGCACAGTACAGGCCCTTCATCCCACAATGTTGTGCCGACCCTCAAACCCTGCGTCCCATATAACCCCCCACCTTAAATTCCTCCATATACCTGTCTAGTAGTCTCTTAAACTTTACTAGTGTATCTGCCTCCACCACTGACTCAGGCAGTGCATTCTACTCACCAACCACTCTCCGAGTAAAAAACCTTCCTCTAACATCCCCCTTGAACTTCCCACCCCTTACCTTAAAGCCATGTCCTCTTGTACTGAGCAGTGGTGCCCTGAGGAAGAGGTGCTGGCTATCCACTCTATCTATTCCTCTTATTATCTTGTACACCTCTATCATGTCTCCTCTCATCCTCCTTCTCTCCAAAGATTAAAGCCCTAGCTCCCTTAATCTCTGAAAAACCAATTGTTCAGTAACAGGAACTCCTATATCAACCTCTCGTTCAAGGAACAGTGATGGCTGGAATCCCTTTTGGCGTTCAAAGGGGGACATGCTAATGGAGGATGACAGGAGGTTTTTGTGGGCAATCTCTTCCCAAGCCAATTGGGAGCTCTAAGATGTGGAGTTGGAAGAAACAAGGTTGTATAGTCTTGTTTCCAGCTCCAGATTCACTCCCCGTCTAGCCAATAGATTGGGGGAGTGGAAACCAGATGAGAGGCTGGGTGTGGTTCCCACAAGAGAACAAAAAGCCTTCCAAAAACTGGATCCGACACAGTATGCTGAGGGACAGACTGAAACATGAGGATGGCAGTCTCACGAACTGATGGGAGCTTGGGAAGAATAATGATGTCATGGATGTTCTGGGACATAGTTGGCCACCAAAATCATCCCTTGATAAATTCCTGGATGTCCAACCAGATGGGCGGAGTGACCCCATTCTAACACTCTGTGGTGCACCGTGGCAGGGACAAGCAGTTGGTTGCAGCGTCCTCCACCTGGGCCTGGAACTGACCGTTGGGTGGCCCTCACCTCTGCCTCTATTCCTCAAATCACCAGAATAGCAATTCATAAACAAGGAAAGATGGGCTCATGATTGCATTGTCCTCAGACATGTTAAACTGCTAGGAGAGAGCATTGGCCTTCATATTCTCACTGCCACTACAGTGAGTGAGGATGAAATTAAACTAGGTGAATGAGAGAGCCCAACAGGCTTGAAAGAAGTTGAACGTCTTAGTGTCTCAGATATAGGAGAGATTCTTGTGATCTATCTATACCAAAAGGCAGTGCTGTGCTCCTTCCAGCCAGTATTGCCGTGATTCCAGGGTCTCCTTGACAGCCAAACATTCCTGACATCATAGTAACGTGGGAGAGTATACAGACAAATAGTGATCTAAGGAATGGGTAGCTCAGGGCATTCTTTCTCTGTGCCACTCAGTTGCCCAGTTGTCACCTCAAATGACTAGATTAATCACATCATCCAGGCTGTCCTGCTCATCACACACTGCAGTCTCATGCCAGACCCCTGTGCTCTGTCCCCACTGGAAGGCAGAGATGATGGATCTCTTGTTCCATCACATCTCCACCGCAAGCATGTGGAACCTTACTACATAGTCCCTCACTGTCCCTCCGTGTTAGCGCAGGTCCAGGAGGTGATGGCAGCCTCCTGACCTCGTAATGAAAGATCAAAATTTCTCTTGAACTTGACAACTAATTGCCAAAATGACTAGGTTGTAGGGGAACCTTGTTCCCGTAGAGCATTGAACTGGCTGAATAGGGGTTTGTATAAGTGATTTGTGATGTATACTAGTGTCTGTGCATCATCACTGAACCTACTAGACTGGGTTTGGAAAGTCCACTGGTTAATAAAATTCCTGCAGCCGTTGGGATCACCTAAGTATCTGCCTGGTAGAGTAATACTCAGTTCTGATCCAGATGCGATTACTGAGTTGGGGCATTAGTGGTCATGGTTCTTGAGCCTGTTGGAGAGGAGGACCTAGGAAGTGCTAGATGTCGGGCTAACATGCTAAAAGGCTGCTGAACTGCAGCCGTGAGAGCAGTAATCGCTACCACCTGATTCCACTTGTCTGCAGTAAGTTACCAAACCATCACTGTGAGGGCTAACACCTGTTCTTACCAATGGGACTGAGCTTGCCGCTCAGAAAGCAGCTGTTACGCTGTGTGAGATATGTCAGCCAACACAACTTCTACAGATTTTAGTTTCTCCTCCACAAACTGGTTTGGACTGAGCTTGTTGTTCTGAGTATCTGTCACACTGCTTGAGTCACTTCACCCAACGTAGCTTCAACTGACTGTAACTTATCTCCTACTGACGTCAAGGTCAATGTCAGCTGTTCCCACTCTGCTGGTTCCATCTCCTTTGCTCAAGATTTGCTTGCAAGGATGTGTGGTTATGCCTCATGTGCTAAGAGAGACACTGAAGCCTATCAATATTTCACTGACTTTTAATAGTAAAAACAATAAATGCCAGGCCAATAGGGCTGTTAACTAGAACTTTCTAACTAAAGCTAATGCCGATACAGCAACTTGGCAGTAGTAGCTTAATACTAAACAAATACTACTCCTTAACAATGTCAGTCTGATCAGTAGTCTTCTTTCCTGCAACCAGGACAAAGGTAAGCAGGGAGCATTGACATTGCTCCGATTTTGGTCAAGTCTCGACAAGACTGAAATGAAAGGAAGGGAGTTAACTACCACCACAATGAAACACCAATTGGTTGGAACATGTATACTTAAGAACATGATTGCTGAATCCATTTTGCAGCCCACCCATGAGAGCACACAAATCCTGTGGCGGAGTACGTGGTTGTGACTGAGATGAGGAGAGAGCTTGTCATGCAGAGTTGGTGAATGATGGAATTCTCTACCCTAGAGTGCTGTGGAGGCTCGGTCAATTTCATTCAAAAGAGCGATCAACTCTTTTGTAGGCCCACCATATAAAGGCTCTCACACTATGTTATCAGTCCAAGTAGTCTGTGCTCAGTTAGCAGCAGAGGTGGGAAGTAATTAAAAACTGACATATAAATTAACAATGCAGGAAGATCTTTACTCTGGTTTACCCCACTACGTCCATCCTTCAGGAGTGTGTATGGGATAGTGTAAAGGGAACTTCACCCTGACCCTGTTGTCGAATAGACAATAGAGAGACTGAGTGAATTTATATGATAAACTATTGTAACAAGTGCCATTCTTCAGGCACAGTTTGCTTTAGAGCAGCCCAGAGGACCCAAGGATTGACAGTGATGACAGGTAATATTTCAGTGATGGCCTGGAGTCATGGCTGTGAGTTGGAGGGTATATGAGAGGCTTGAGATGGTTTGTGTCTGTCCATTCCCTCACTGTTTCTCTCCCCTGTCTGTGCTGCCAGGTAGCCATCCTGAATCTTGAGATACTCCTGCAGGATGAAACGGAGATCCCGTGGGAAGCCCTACGTTACCTGACCGGGGAGGTGGTGTATGGAGGTCGTGTCACTGACCACTGGGACCGGCGGTGCCTCAACAGCATGCTGAGCAGATTCTACAGCCCAGAGATCCTGCAGCAAGGCTTCAGCTTCTCCACTGATGGGGTGAGCTCACCCTCCCCAACAAATTCCTGACCCACCTACCTCATTCACTTGTATACACATCCCTACCCATGGGGCTAGGAGATTGGCTATCACCCTCCAATCAGGGCAGGGTACACCACAGTGAAGCCCCTTCAGGGCAGGAGATATATCAGTTACCCCTATCAGGGGCAGGTCAGTAATCACCAACCCCCAGTGATTTCACAGACCTCAATTACCCCTCTCAGGGGCAGAATTTACTCACTATCAGCGGCTGGGAACATCCCAGTAATCCATGTCAGGGGGAGGTCAGATATTACAAACCCCTCTCCCCAGGGACAGGGAACACCTCAGTTACCCTCATCAGATGCAGGTCAGCATTGTCACATCATCTGGCTTCATCGTCATCCCCTCACTGTCAGAAAACTGGCCGAGTGATGAGGTTCTGGTTGTGGCCTTCAGAGCACGAGCCAGGTTTATCCAGCTGGGACAAGCTGGAGTGACTGCCTCAGCTCTGGCCACAGGATGGACAATTGCTCTGGGTGGACATCCAATAGTTTCCCATGTAGTTACATTGTGATGAAGTAGTCATCAAGCCCAGAAAATGAAACTGGGTTTACTATCATTAAGGAGTGGACAGAGTACAGGGAGAGTTGGTTTCCTCCGAAGCACCCAGAACATTGAGTGCTTCAACTTCATGACATAAAGTTTGGACAAAATGGGCCTCCTCTCCCACAAAATCTGTTGGAGCAGGGGATTAATTCTGACTTTCAAAGTGAGCATTGGTTGGTGTCTGGCAAGGTAAGGTATTAAAGATTGTGGCATCAAATGGAACTACCTGCCTGCGTGGTGTGCCAACAACAACCTGGCCCTTAACACCCAGAAGACCAAGGAGATCATTGTGGACTTCAGGCATGCTAGGAGCCACACTCACATCCCCATCTACATCAACAGATCTGTAGTGGAGCGTGTATCAAGCTTTAAGTTCCTTGGTGTCCATATTTCTGAGGATCTCACCTGGTTCCTGAACTCCTCCATCCTGATCAAAAAGGCGCAACAGCGCCTTTATTTCCTGCGGAGCATCAGGAAAGCTCACCTCTGTCCCAGGATACTGACGGACTTTTACCGCTATACCATTGAGAGCATACTCACCAACTGCAGCTCAGTGTGGTATGGCAATTGTCCTGTATCGGACCGCAAAGCACTCCAGCGTGTGGTGAAAACTGCCCAGCGGATTATCGGCACCCAATTGCCCACCATTAAGAACATCTACCATAAACGCTGCCTGGGCAGGGTGAAAAGCATTATCAGGGATGCACCTCACCCTAACCATGGACTCTTTACTCTCCTCCCATCTGGTAGGCGCTACAGGAGCCTCCGCTCACGCACCAGCAGGCACAGGAAGAGCTTCTTCCCTGAGGCTGTGACCCTGCTGAACCTCATATCACAGCGCTAAGCAGTATTGCACCCATATTGTACTATCTCAGTACTTTTATATTTGTGTGCTGTAGCACTTACTTTTTATTCGCAGTTATTTTGTAAATAACACTATTCTTTGCATTTCTGGTCAGATGCTAATTGCATTTCATTGGCTTTGTGTCTGTACTTGGCACAATGACAATAAAGTTGAATCTAATCTAATCTAATGGAATAGAGCTGTTAGAACAACTGACTCTAATCCAGCACCTTTAAAAGCTTCATGGGGCACTATCAGATAAACACTTACCTCAACATCACACTGGGTGGTACACTACAAGATCCTGGGCAAAGAGGTGGAGCAAAGGAGAAGGGAAATGCAGAGGAGATGAGGGAGGGAATTGCAGAATCTGGTCCAGCTGAATGCATCAGTACCAACAGGATATGCCGCGAGCTTGAGCCAGAAATGATGGAATGCAGCAGAGTCAGAGGGTTGGAAGTGAAACATTGAATGGGAGGACAGGACATTAAAGGGTCTTGAAAACCAGGATTTAAAATAAAGGCATAATTTATCCAGGAACAAGCTTTGTGATGGGTGAATAGAACTTCATCTACATTAGAAACAGGGTGGATGGGTTGAATGGCTTTCATTTACAGCCTAATTTCTTCCTGTCCTTATTTTGATTGTGCCAGGTTTACACTATGATTGCTGAGAACAGGAGCTTGCACCAGTGTATAAAGTACATGGAAACTCTACCCAGCACTGACTCTGCGGATATCTTCGGCATGCACACCAATGCAGAGAGTGCTTATCTAGAGAGCCAAGCCAAGGAGTTCATGACCACCATCAAAAACATGGAACCCAGGCTCAGCAGTGGAGTGCAGACTCTCAGGTTAGCCCAGCTTCACCCTCACTGGATCTCCTCCGCATCACCACCAGAGACAAATCAGTGACTGAGCAGTTACAGCCATGAGCTGGGAGCCCACTGTGCACAGCTCACCTCACCTCATTCAGTTCAATAAATTATGGAGGCTCTCATAGTGGAGTAAATCCTAACAAATTCCCCAGAGTCTCCACACTAGGAGGCCAGACAGACTGTTTGATGGCTTTGCAGAACACTACTATTTTGTAAACAAACTTCCAATCACTATCCATTCTCCATTGTATTCCATTTCTGTTCTCACCCACCCAGTCTGCTACATAGTGAAGCTCAATGTAAGCCCAAGGAACAAGCATTTCATCTATACATCACATACGTTCAGGCCCACTGAGTTCAACAATTGCTGTTCCCACCAAGATGTCCTCTAGGCCCATCTTTTATTTCTTTGCTTGCTCCATAGTGCCTCATTTGTCTTTCACCATCATCGTTTTGATTATTTCAGCGCCCCATAACGTACCATTTCACAGAACTTCCGTCTCGTTCTTTCCTCCGCTGCCCCCGGTTGTTGTCACTATACACTAACCACAACCCCCATGACTATTACTTGATGAATTTGTTAACAATCATTACCACTGCCCTATTGCTGATGACTAACTAATGTTAAATGGCAGCCCTTTAGAGATCATCAACCAAGGGAGTGCTACTGATTGTTAACTGGTGATCCTATTACTGATCACAGGATCCAGTATCATTGTGATTAGGTCACAGGACTAGTCAGGGCTTTGATCCAAAGACACACGTTTTTGATCCTACAAAGGATGGTAAAAACAGCCAAGAGGAGCATTGGGGTTTTCCTCCCCTCTATTTGTGACATTTACCCGAAGTGTTATATATATAACGGGCCTGAAGCATTGTTGAGTATCCCTACCACAATTGTTTTGATCCACTACTATCAGGAAGGAGGTACAGGAGCACAAAACTAGGACTGCCAGACTGGGTAACAGTTTATTCTCCCAGGCTGTGGGATTAATGAATACCTTACCACCACCAAGATCTCGTCAGTAGGACAGTGAGCTGTTTACTGTTTACCTATACTATGCATTATATGCATTTTGAATTACATTTTATTAACTTATTTTGTTGATATTTTGGCAATATTTTGTTTAATGTTCTGTGTGTGGTATATGTATTGTGGGTGCACTGTGGTCTAGAGGAACATGGTTTTATTTGGTTATATGTTTGTACAATTAGATGATGATAAACTTGAACTTGAGTTCAAACCCAGCAAGAAAGATGACAATTTCCATAATGTGAGGTAAAAGTTAGCAAAACAACATATTTCACCAATGTCCTTCAAGTGTCACGTACCCCGTGAAGGGTTAAAGAACCAGCAGAAATGGAAAACAGCTTGGAGTCTGGTATTGCTGTTAACTAACGCCATTTATTAGTAACTACGCAATACAGTAATATAAATTCAGATACATCAAACAGGTTAGCAATGATTATATACATATAAGTGTGGAAATATAAAAACCAAGCTTCTTCAAGCCTAGGGGTAAATGGATACAGTCTTACAGTGATGAGTAAAGTTCAGTTCAGTTTGTGGTATTGAGTTGAGTAGTGATGGAGAGAGAGAGGTGTTGTGGTTATTCGAGTAAGCCGATGCCATCGATTCTTCCCATTGTCCTCCGAAGTCCTTTAGAAATCACCGAATGTGACCACAACAAGGGGACCGTTTTCTGTGGTGGAGTTATCAACCCAGGCGAGGGTTGGACACTAATAACTTCCCACCAGTCACACCTTTTCCACACTGAGAGAGCCACTGATCAATCCTCCAAAAACCCACCTTTCTGTGGGCACAAAAAAGCTCATCCAGTGTCCAAAATCATGTGTCTGTCTGTCTACCAGCTGACCTTCTATTTATCTCAGCATGCTGAACACTAGCTGTCCATCAAGTAGCTCCTCCCTTCTCTCTCTGTAGGAACTCAGCAGTGTCCTTGCAGAAATTCCAAACAAACTGTGAGCAGTCTTCACATCTCTGTATCTTAATAACAAGGTGTTTGTGCTGTACAGCTCTCTCTCTCTCTTTAAAAGCACAGTTCATAAGGAATAATTCAGGATCCCATCACACAAGGAAGGAAGTTTTCCACACTTAGAGATGAAATTTGTAAGTCAGTTTATTATTGTCACATGTACTGAGGTAGCACACACAAAATGCTGGAGGAACTCAGCAGGCCAGGCAGCATCTACGGAAAAAGGTATAGTCGACGTTTCGGGCTGAGACCTTTGGCATGTCCTGCTGAAGGGTCTCGGCCCAAAGCATCGGCTGTACTCTTTTCCGTAGGTGCTGCCTGGCCTGCTGAGTTCCTCCAGCATTTTGTGTATGTTGCTCAGATTTCCAACATCTGCAGATTTTCTCTTGTTCGTGTTTGTACTGAGGTACTTTGTTTTGTATGGTATGCCATCCACACAGATTATTGTATCACATCAAAGCACTGAGATAGTTCAAGTGAAAACAAAAGCAGAATGCAAAATAATATGTTACAGTTACAGAGAAAATACAGTAAGGTGCAAGGCCATTAAAGGTAGATTTGATGTTCAGAGTCCATCTTGTTGTACGGGAGACCAATCAATACCTTATAACAGCACATAAAAGCTATCTTTGAGCCAGACGGTACATGCTTTTAGGCTTTTGTATCTTCCCAACTCTAAATCATTTCCATTCAGGGACAATTAAGTGAACCACAACATGCACTGATGTTTCCAGCCATATCTGTGCCCAATAGCCCCACAATTGACCATAAGCATGGCACATGAAAGACTACTGACCAGTGCTCCAGTCACTGGTCATTGCCATTAAGAGTATTTCACTAAGCAGGTGGCTTTTAGGTTGCACACACTCCAAAACAGGAAGCAGTGTTTCCAGGCTCTGTTTTTTTTCAGAGAGCAGCGCAGCCAGGATGAAATAGTGCTGGAAAGAGTGAAAGGAATCCTCAGGAAGTTGCCTGAAACAGTGGAGGACGTTCATGGATCGGAAAGCAACATAACAGACCTAGCCCACTTGTTTGCATCATCCAGCTGGGCATCGCACGTGGCATCTGTCAAAGGTGAGGCTGTGCCTTGTATCCTCCACACTCTTCACCTTTACCCATAAAAAAGAGTAAGATTCTGTCAGGGCTCAACAAGTCAGGCATAGGAAGTAAGTTTCCCCAAAAGACCAGAAGTTGGAAGCAAGCAGGCAGTAAGGACAAATATGGTAAGGATAATGGTGTAAGGCAACGACCATCTCGAACATAAAACCAACCACTTAGCCAGGATATTCAATTTTGGTATTGGCATTGGCTTATTAATGTCACATGTGCTGATATACCACAAAAGAACTTAGTTTGGTTTGCCATCTGGATAGATCAAGCCATGCATAAGTACATGGAAGCAGTAAAAAGAAAACCAGAAAGGATAATCTAGTGTTGTAGTTGCAATGCAGGTAGACATAAAGTGCAAGGACCACAATGGAGCGGATTGGAGATTAAGCGTTCATCTTCAGCATTTGATAACAATGGGATATAAGCTCTCCTTGAGCCTGATGAGTTGTATTCTCAAACTTCTGTATCTTCTGCCCAATGGGTGAGGGGAGGAGGGTGAATCACTGGGTTAGATTAGATTAGATTATGAGGACACGCAGTTCTCTTTTATTGTCATTTAGTAATGCATGCATTAAGAAATGATACAATATTTCCTCCAGTGTGATATCACAGAAACACAAGACAGACCAAGACTGAAAAACTGACAAAAAGCCCATAATTATAACATATAGTTACAACAGTGCAAGCAATACCGTAACTTGATGACGAACAGGCCATGGGCACGGTAAAAAAAAAGTTCGAAGTCTCTCAAAAGTCCCACTTCTCACGCAGACAGGAGAAGGAAGAAAACTCTCCCTGCCATGCCCGACCACAGTCCAACTCTGAGTCATCCGAAAACTTCGAGCCTCTGACCAGCCCTCCAACACCGAGCACCATCTCTGCCGAGCACTTCGACCCCGGTCCTGGCCGCCAGCAGCAGACAAAGCTGAGGATTTGGGGCCTTCCCTCCAGAAATTCTGGATTGCACAGTAGCAGCGGCAGCGAACCAGGCATTTCAGAGGTTTCTCCAGATGTTTCTCTGTGCTTCTCACGGCTGTCTCCATCAAATCAGAATTGTGCATGGCCCCCTATTTAACAAATCATTTCACCGGAGAGGCTGCGTGCGCTGCGTTGCGCCGCCATCTTCTCCTCCAGAAGTTGGATAGATCTCCTCCAGGATTGGGATGGATTCTTGGTTATGATGGTTGCTTTCCCAAAGCAGCAGGAAGGGTAGACAGAATCAGAATCAGGTTTTTTATCACTGTCGTATATGACGAAGAATGTGTTGTTTTGTGGCAGCAGTACAATGCAAAAAAAATTTCCATAAATTACAAAATAATTAAATAGTGCAAAGAAAGGAATAACAAGGTAGTGTTCATGGACCATTTGGCAACCTGATGGTGGAGGGGAAGAAGCTCTTCTTGAATCATTGAGTGTGAGCCTTCAGGCTTCTGTTCCTTATTGGAGTGGAGCCTTGTCTGCATGAGGGGCTGAACTGTATCCACAATTCTCTGCAGTTTCTTGTAGTCTTGGGCAAAGTTGTTGCCATACCAAGCAGTAATACTTTAAGATAACATGCTTGAGATGGTGCATGTGTAAAAGTTGGTAAGATTCATTGGGGACATGCTGAATTTCATTGGCCCTCCAAGGAAGTAAAGATATTGATGTGCTTTCCTGACCACAGCATCCAGGACAGTGACATTTACATTTCAGAATTTGAAGCGGTCAAATATTTCCACTTCAGTACCACTGATACAGACAGGGGCAAGAGCTTCGCCCCACTTCTGAATCAATGACCAGCTTCTTCATTTAGAAATGAGTTAAGAAGTAATGTCTTCACCAGAAAACCAGTGAGCTTGTGGAATTCTCATGAGACTAAGGTCAAGTCACTGAGTATACTGAAGGAGGTTGATAGGTTTCTCAATACAATGGGCATCAAGGAGTGCGAGAAGAGGTGGGAATGTACAGCAGAGGTAGAAAATAGGCTGTGATCATTTAAATGGGAAACCCATATTTTTGGATCTTTTTCTGTGTTGCTCTGAAAGTGATTGATGCCAGTGGTGAACCGAACTCCTATACAGACAAACCCAAATACACTGACTCCTTTACTGCTGCCTCCCTCCACCTAAATCCAG
Source organism: Mobula birostris (assembly GCF_030028105.1). Taxonomy (NCBI): domain Eukaryota; kingdom Metazoa; phylum Chordata; class Chondrichthyes; order Myliobatiformes; family Myliobatidae; genus Mobula; species Mobula birostris. The sequence goes on from NC_092371.1 coordinate 136,131,765, forward strand.
GACATCCAACAATGGACTGTAGTGTCAAGGTTCTGTATTGGGCTCTGATTTGAGCCTTGCTTTTGAACAGGTCAAAAAAGAACAAAACAAAAGGTATTTCACATCCTAAGGATGTGCACCCACAAACAAGTACGCTCTGTTCTGCCCATCAGCCAGCTCAGCCACCATTGGTACTGTCCCTCCAGTTGGTGAAGCACTGTCTCTGTTGTTCCTCCAGCAGTGTAGCAATCCTTCTGTACTGCCCCTACTGCCAATCCCTCAATACTTCCTCCACTATAGCACCATGCAGAAGAGCATTCCCATCCACAATGTAACTCCTCCTCATTTAATAGTCAGATGAAGGCACTGAAGTTTCAGCAGCTGAAAAGGTAGTTAGGAAAGTAAGTTGTGAAGAAGACATAAGGAGGCTACTTCCTCATTACCGTAAGTCCATAAAACATAGGAGCATGGTAATGTCCAAAACCCTTATCCTTAATAACGGAGTCCAACACCTTCCCAACCACTGAGGTGAGGCTAAATGACGGATAATTTCCTTTCTCCCCCCCCCCACCCTTTGAAAGGGTAGAGTGAAATTTGTAATTTTCCAGTCCTTTAGAACCATTCCAGAATCTAATGATTCTTGAAGATCAATACTAGTGCTTCCACAATGTCTTCAACTATCTCTTTCAGAACCCTGGGATGTAGTTTATCCGGTCCAACGTAATTTATCTACCTTCAGACCTTTCAGCTTCACAACCACCTCTCCTTATTAATAGCAACTACACTCACCTCTGCCCTTTGACACTTTCAAATTTCTGGCATACTCTTAGTATCTTCCACAGTAACAAATGACATGTAATACTTACTAAGTTCATCTACTATTTCTTTGGCCCCTTTACTACCTCTCCAGTGCCATGTTCCAGTAGTTTAATATCTACGCTCTCTTCTCTTTTACTCTATATATCTGAAAAATAACTTTTGGCTCTTTGATATTATTGGCTAGCCTACCTTCAGATTTCATCTTTTCACTCCTTATGGGTTTTTTGGTTGCCCATTGTTGGTGTTTAAGAACTTTCTAATCCTCTAGCATCCCACTACTTTGCTATATTATGTGCCCTCTCTTTTGCTTTTATGGTGTTTTTGACTTCTGTTGTCAGCCATTATTGCTTCATCCTCCCTTTAAGACACTTCTTCATTTTTGGGATGTTTCTATCCTGAATCTTCTGAATTTCTGAAACTTCTGAAACTCCAGCCGTTGCTGTTCTGCTGTCATCCCTGCTAGTGACCCCTTCCAATCAACTTTAGCCTGCTATTCTCTCATACCTCTGTAATTCCCTTTACTCCACTGTAATAATGATGCATCTGACTTTAACTTCTCCCTCTCAAACTGCAGTGTGAATACCATAATCAACGTCTCCTAAGGATTCCTTTACCTTAAGCTCCCTAATCAATACTGGTTCATTACACAACAATACAGAATTGCCTTTTCCTTAGTGGGCTTAACCACAAGCTGCTCTAAAAAGCCATCTCATGGGCATCTCACAAATTCCCACTTTTGGGATTCAGCACCAACTTGATTTTCCCAATACTCCTGAATATTGAAATTCCCTCATTATTGCGATATTGGCCTTATTATATACCTTTTCTATCTCCTGTTGTGATTTATATCCCATATCCTACCTAACTTTTTGGAGCCCCGTATATAACTCCCATCAGGGTATTTTTATCCTTGCAGTTTCTTAACTCTACCCACAAGGGTTCTACATCTTCCAATCCTATGTTACCATCCTCTTCTGGTTACCTGCCTGTCCTGTTGATACAAGGTTTATCCTTGGATGTTAAGCTCCCAACTATGGTCTTCTTTCAGCCATGACTCAGTGATACCCACAGCACCATCCCTACCAATCTCTAATTGCTTTACGAGGTCATCTACCTTATTCTGATAATGTGTGCTTTTAAATATAACACCTTCAGTCCTGTATTCATCATCTTTTTCAATTTTGCCCCCATGTTATACTTTAACTCATCCTACTGACTGCAATTTTGCCCTATCATCTGCCTCTCAGGATCCCTTCAGTCTAACTACACACTGCATCAACTTGTACAGCCCCAACCTCAGCCCTTTCACTCTGGTTCCCATTCCCAACCTTCTTCAACAGCTCTAGCAAGTCTGCCTACAAGGTTATGAGACCCCTCAGGTTCAGCTGTGAACCATTATTTCCACCCGCCCCCCCCAAAGGACATACTTCCCCAGAAGAGATCCCAATGATCCAGAAATCTGAAACCCTGCCTGCCATCTGCACCACTTCCTTAGCCACTGCTTCATCTTTCCTATCGTCCTATTCCTGCCCTGACTTGCATGTGGTACTGGGAGTTATCCAGAGATTACTACCTTGGGGGTCCTGCTCTTCCAACTCTTCCCTAACTCCTTTTAGTCACTGTGTCAGACCACTTCCCTCTTTCTAACTGCAATAGATCATTTGTACCAGTGTGCACCACAGCCTCAGGCTGCTTACCCTCCCTCTTGAGGATCTCCTGCAGTCACTGAGACATTTTGACCCTAGTACCTGGAGGAGGAAGGTAGAAGGAATACAGAAGGAACCAGCATAATGAACCCAACAATCCATTTCTCCCTCAGCTTATTGTCTTACACATATGCTCAAGAGCTGCCCTTTGGATTACTTTGCCACATAACTCTGGGAGGGGTACAGTCTGTGTAGGTTAACCCACCGATACAATGTAGGAAGCTACAGCACCCATGGAAACCTATGCAGTGACAGGGAGAACATGCAAACTCCAAACAGCACAGTGACTGGGACCAAACCAGAGCTCCCGGGGCTAGGTGTCACAATGAGAGTGGACCCAAATGCAAGACACAAACACATCTTGTGAGGTTAACTTAAATTGAGTTTATTGCTCATTATAAGGAGAGCAAAGCAGAAGCAGGAATAGCATACTGGACAAGGACTCAGGCCTTGGACAAGGCTGGGACTAAGGGCCGGGGCCAGGAACTCAGTACCTGGAGCCACCAGAGCCAGGAACTCTTCTTATTCACAGGACAGTCTCAGACACGGTACGTAAAACACTGAGCCGGGAATCCTCCTTAGACACAGGACGGAGTCGGGACTCTTCTTGACACGGGGCCAGGACCCTTCCAGGGTACAGGGCCAGGACCCCTTTTAGACATATGACATGGATACGGAGACCACACAACGATGGACAGAACTATAGCTGGGCTGAAGTACGCCCCAAGCCGCAGCGAGCTCTTGACTCACCCCAGCGGGTTAACTTTGACTGACCCACTCTGGCAAGGGAAGGCGGCTTGCTGGCACTTGCTTTGGGAGGAGACTAGGCTTGCTCCAGCCAGATGACACTGGCTCACAGTACCTCTGATAACTTTGTTAACTCTCCCCCCCAAACGGCTGAAAGCCGGAGACTATAAAGTGCCGGTTCAGCCGAGAGTAAATTGCCTCTAATCACCAAGCCCGAGGGACACAGGAAAACAGGGAGTCAACAGTCTGGATCGTAACATAAACAAAATAAATTTAAAGGGACCCCAAACCGGACCATGACACTAGGAGGCAGAGATATTTACAAAGAGTTGTAAATAGCTCTGTGTATGGAGCAAAGGTCAAAGAAATGGAGGATAATGTGGGGACATGTGGCATTGCACTTTACCTCAATGGATTTCTGAGCTGTAAATTGCAGAAATCTGGGGGATCCAATCCCATGATTCATCCAATTTTAGTCTGAAGGTATAGCAGGTAACTACTGTGTATGAACTTTATAGTTACAAATAAAAGGTTTTACACAGAAATAAGCGACATCCATGCATTATTTGGGGCATTGTTGAGATCATATCCAGAGTATTGTTTCATCTTCTTCCCAAAGAGGGGATATAGATGCGTTCAGAGAGGGTTTCTGGGCTGATACCAGGAATGTGAGGGAAGGCTGGACAAGCTGGATTCTCGAGGAGTGACAGGGGGCTTGATTGACACATATGTTCTTGAGGGTTTTTTGACAGGTGGGATGGCAACACCTCATCCCCACCCCCATCCAAACATGGTGGAATCTGATCACCAGTTCTTCTACCTAGTATTTTCAAGCTGAGCTTTCTAACAAGCTTTATGCTTCCTAACAGTAGTTCAGTGGGTATTCCCCACTAATGCCATCACTGCTCATAACCTCTGCTTGCAGGAATTTTAGAGTGATAGAGTCATACAGTGCAGAAACAGACACCTCAGCCCAACTGGTCCTTGCCAACGAAACTTCCCATCTACCGTAAGTTACTGCCATTTGCCTGTGTTTGGTCCAAATCCCAAACTTTTCCTATCTATGTATCAGTCCAAGTACCTTTGAAATGTTGTCAATGTAGCTGCTTCAACCACTTCCTCTGGTAGTTCATTCTGTATACAGACCACCCTATGGGTGAAGAAGTTGCCCCTCAGGGTCTTACTCTGAAAAAGAGGGAGAGAAACATGGCATTTTGTACAGTGGTCTGTCAGTACATTCCCGGCAGCTATGTGTCACTGCCCCAAGTGGAATTACACTGTTCCCATTTTCCACTGCTTGTGAGTTCTTGTGAGTTACTGCAGCCTCAGCCTCAGCCACCATCTCCCTTCATCTTCACTAGGGTCTGATTGCTTGGCAAACTTGGCACTGCTGGCGGTGCTGCGGCATGAGGTCAACTGCTACAACCAGCTGCTGCAAGTGGTTAATTCCTCACTGCACTCCCTATGCCAAGGGGTGAAGGGGAAGATTATCCTGACCCCCACACTGGAGGAGATGTACAACTGCTTCCTTAGCCTCAAGATGCCCAAACTTTGGCAGGTAAGTTGGTAAATTGGTTTATTATTGTCACATGTACCAAGACACAGTGAAAAGCTTTGTTCTGCATGGCATCCATACAGATTACTTTATCATATCACTGCTCTGTGGAAAAATAATAACACAACGTGTTAACAGTTACTGAGAAAGCACTGTGCAGGTAGATAAAAGGTGCAAGGTCATTGCAGGGTAAGTCAAGAGTTCACCTTGTTATACCAGGTGACTTCAACAGTCTTAAAGTAGTCTTATAACTTTCTCATAAAAGCTGTCCTTGAGTCTGGAGGCATGTGCTTTCGAACTTTTGTATCTTCTACCCGGTGAGAGGAGCAAAAGAGAGAATGCCCAGGATATGTGGGGTCCTTGATCATGTTGCCTGTTTTCCCAAGGCAGCGAAAAGTATAAACAAGAGTCCATGGAGGGGAAGCTCTATTCCATGATGTGCTGAATTTTCTTGCATTCTCAGACAAACAGTTGCCATACTAAAGATTCACTTTATTTGTCACATGGACATCAAAACAAACAGTGAAATATGTCATTTGTGTCAATGGCCAGCACAGTCTGTGGATGGTTGCTGGGGGCAGTTCAGTCTGCAAGTGTCAGCATGCTTTTGGCACCAACGTAATATACCCACCACTTACTAACCTTAACTCTTACGTCTTTGGAATGTGAAAGGAAGCTGGGCATCTGGAGGAAACTCTTGTGGTCATGGAGAGAATGTACACACGCCTTACAGACAACAACAGAACTGAACCCGTGTTACTGATGCTGTAAAGCAGGACGCTATCTGCTGCACTACCATGCTGCCCTTATCAGGTCAAATGATCTTGATAGGATGCTTTCTGTGGTGCACCAATAAAAAATGGTGAGGATCAAAGGGACCAAGCCAAATTTCTTTAAGCTCTTGAGGGAGTATAGGAAGTGTTGTACTTTCTTGGCCATGGCAGTATGCATGGTGGAAGGAGGAACAAAGAGCTAAGGGAGTATAAACATTATTAAGCAGGAATGAGTTCAGAAAAGGTTTACAACAATGTAGCCAATACTTGAGGGCCTAAGTTTTCGGGAGATGTTAGGTAGGCTAGCATTTTATTCCTTGAAACATAGAAGACAATTTTATAGAGATATATAATACCATGAGGTGTATAAATAGAATGAATGCACACAGATTTTTTCCGAGGTAAAGGGTATGAAAAACTTTGTTGGCACCTTGGTCAGCATGGATGAGTTGGGCTGAAAGTCTTGTTTCCATTTGTATTACTGTATGACTCTGACCAAGCCAGTAACTTTACATGATGTTACAGGATCATGTCCATGCCATTCTCAAGGGTGATTGTGAGCAGCCAGAAGTTTTGGAGCATATTGGCACCAATGGCATGGGTAGACAAGGCGAGGAAGTCCTGAAGAGAGATTTTAGGGAGCTAGGTAGAAAGCTGAGAAACAGGTCCTCCAGGGTAGTAATCGCTGGATTGCTGCCTGTGCCACACGCCAGAGAGAGTAAGAATAGGATGACTTGGCAGGTGAATGTGTGGCTGAGGAATTGGTGCAGGGGGCAGGGGTTCAGATTTATGGATCATTGGGATCTCTTCTGGGAAGATATGACCTGTACAAAAGGGACAGGTTACACAACTTAAGGGGGTCCAATATCATTAAGGGGGCAGGTTGGCTGGAGTTGTTCGGGTAGGTTTAAATTAATTTGGCAGGATGATGGGAACCACAGAGATGGTGATAAAGATGAGGTAGTTGGTTTACAAAGAAAGGCAATGTGCAGTGAGACTCCTAGCAAGGGCAATATTACAATCAACAGGATGAGTTGCAACATAAAAGGCAGACAAAATTGAAAAAGGTGAATACAAGACTAAAGGTGTTACATTTGAAAGTGCACAATGTACAGAATAAGGTCAATGAACTTGTAGCACAGTTGCAGATTGGTAAGTATGATGTAGGCATCACTGAATCATGGTTGAAAGAAGATTATAGCTGGGAAAGGACAGGCAGGAAGGCAGAGGGGGTGGCTCTGTTGGTAAAAAATGAAATTAAATTATTTGAAAGAAGTGACTGAGGGTCAGAAGATGAATCATTCTGGATAGAGCTAAGGAACTGCAAGGGTAAAAAGACCCTGATGGGAGTTACATACAGACTCCCAGACAGTAGTAAGGATGTGGTCTACAAGTTACAACGGGAGTTTGAAAATGCATGCCAAAAGGGCAATGTTACAATAGTCATGGGCAATTTCAATATGCAGGTAGATTGGGAAAATCAGGTTGATGCGAGATTCCAAGAGGGGGAATTTCTAGAAGGCCTATGAGGTGTTATTTAGAGCAGTTCTTGGTTGAATCTACTGGGGGCTCAGCATTCTAAGTTGGGTGTTGTGCAATGAAATGGAACTGATTAGAGAGCTTGAAGTAAAAGAACTCTTAGGGGCAAGTGATCGTAATATGATCGAGTTCACCCTGAAATTTGAGAAGGAAAAGCCTAAGTCAAATGTATCAGTATTACAGTGGAGTAAAGGGAATTACAGAGGCATGAGAGAGGAGTTGGCCAGAATTGATTGGGAAAAATCACTGGCAGGGATGATGGCAGAACAGCAATGGCTGGAGTTTCTGGAAGCAATTCAGAAGGCAGAGGATATATATATCCCAAAGAGGAAGAGGTATTCTAAAGGAAAGATGACACAACCATGGCTAACAAGGTAAGAGAAAGCCAACATAAAAGCCAAAGAGAGGGCATATAATAGAGCAAAAGTTAGTGGGAAGTTAGAGACTTGGGAAGCTTTTAAAAACCAACAGAAGGCAACTAAAAAAAAGTCATTAAGAAAGTAAAGATAGAATGTGAAAATAAGCTAGCCAGTAATACTAAAAAAGTTGCCAACAGTTTCTTCAGATACATAAAGTGTAAAAAAGGGGTGTAACTCTCGCTTCGGCTAGCAGCTTAATATAGGGGGTGATAGCCCCTGTCCTGGCCAAACTTAAAAAAAATCTTGTTTGGGTGGATGCTGCACGATGTGTTCCCTGTTACAAATCAGTACCCCGAAATAACAAACAGTACACAATTGCAATTAAACGATTAAGCTTTATAATTCTTACTTTGACTATATGGTTATAAAGACAATGAAAACAAAAGAAAAAAGGCCCATTCTTATGAAACAGTCCACAATGAGTGCACAGTCCACAGTGAGCTCCACAATGTTGGACCTCACTGATAAGCCGGTCTTCCACCATCAACCTCCTCCGATCGTCACTGCTCTTCGGACCCTCTCTCCAAGTCCACTCCATCCGGTGGTCTACCAACTCCCTCCATTCACGTCTTCTCTCCTCATCTCTCCCCAGCAAAAGACTGCAAAAATTTCTCTTCCAGACTCACAAAAAAGAATGACAGCATTCCAAACCCTGTTATCTCTAGTCATAACCCAAACATTGCTGCTACAGAGAAACCATTACATTATTAGTGAAACCTTACAGCATGTTACAGAGGCAAGAGTGGATATTGGACTGCAGGAAAACGATGCTGGAGGAGTAGTAATGGGAGACAAGGAAATGGTGGATAAACTGAATAAGTACTTTGCATCAGTCTTCACTGTGGAAGACATTAGCAGTATGGAGGACGTTCCAGCTGTCGGGGGTCATGAAGTATGTGAAGTTACCATTACTAGAGAGAAGGTGCTTAGGAAACTGAAAGGTCTGAAGATAGATAAGTCACCTGGATCAGATGGTGTACAGGGTTCTGAAAGAGAAGGGCATGGAGATGTCAGTAATGATCTTTCAAGAATCACTAGATTCTGGAATGGTTCCAGAAGTCTGGAAAATCGCAAATGTCACACGACTCTTCAAGAAGGGAGAGAGACAGAAGAAAAGAAACCTTAGGCCGGTTAGTCTGACCTCAGTGGCTGGGAAGATGTAGGAGTTGATTGTTAAGGATGTGGTTTCAGGTACATGGAGGGACATAATAAAATAGGCATAGTTAGCATGGTTTCCTCAAAAGAAAATCTTGTCTGACGAATCTGTTGGAATTTTTTGAAGCAAAAATGTCTTAACAAGCAGGATAGACAAAGGAGGATGGGTTGATGTTGTGCACTTGGATTTTCAGACAAGACAGCGTCATCTTCTTCTTCTTCTGACTTCTAACGGCGGTTGGCAGTCCAACTTAATGGAGCATTACTGGCACCAACTGGACCGAAGTGTGAAATAAAACCCTTACTAGTTCTTTACCAAATGAAAACTAAGTTACCCCAAAAAGCCCTATAGATTGAAAATGAGACAATATAGTAATTAAATTAAAGTCACCCCCATAACTTAAAGCTTTTAAATGAAAACTATCAACTGTTAAAGATAGTTGTGCAGTCTGCATTTGCTCTCTTTCAACCTTATATGCTTCACATTGTAAAAGAATGTGTTCAGCTGTTTCATTATGATGACAAAACCCACACACCCCAGGGAGATATTTTCCAACAAGATATAAGGAATAATTTTGCCTAGTATGGCCAATTCTAAGTCGAGCCAATATAATTTCTTCCTTTCTTGTTTTTCCCCCTTCTCCCGTCAATCCAACAGTTTAATGTATTCTGTAAATGTGTCTTGCCTTATGCCCATTATCCCACAAGTCTCGCCATAATCCCTAGATTTCAGCCCCACCAACCCCTCAGCTTCTGATTTGCTAAGTAGAATGTCAATATCCGCAGTTGAACTTTTGACAGCTTCTTTAGCCAATCAACCCATTCATTCCCCTCAATACTTCTTTGTGCAGGAATAAGGCATGTAAACCAAAACCTTGAATATGAAATAAAATTTGAGGAACTTCCAGCAGTAATTCTGACCTATTGCTAGAATGACCTGTTTTAGGACTAGTCAAAACCGAAAACAAATCTGAGCAAATTATAACTTTGCAAGGACAAATTTCCTCCACCCACTGTAAGCCCAAAATGACAGTAACCAATTCTGCTGTATATATTGATAAATGGTTAGTAAAACATTTTTTTATTATTACCTATAATCCAGACAAAAAAACAGCCACACCAACATTCCCAGATTCCCAAGAGAAAATCTGCAGATGCTGGAAATCCAAGCAACACACACAAAATGCTAGAGGAGATCAGCAGGACAGGCAGCATCTATGGAAAGAAGTGTAGTCAAAGTTTTGGGCAGGAAAAAAACATAGAAAAACTACAGCACAGAAACAGGCCTTTTGGCCCTTCTTGGCTGTGCCAAACCATTTTCTGCCTAGTCCCACTGACCTGCACACGGACCATATCCCTCCATACACCTCCCATCCATGTATCTGTCCAATTTATTCTTAAATGTTAAAAAGAAGCTGCATTTACCACCTTGTCTGGCAGCTCATTCCATACTCCCACCACTCTCTGTGTGAAGCCCCCTCCCAATGTTCCCTTTAAACTTTTCCCCCCTCACCCTTAACCCATGTCCTCTGGTTTTTTCCTCCCCTTGCCTCAGTGGAAAAAGCCTGCTTGCATTCACTCTATCTATACCCATCATAATTTTATATACCTCTATCAAATCTCCCCTCATTCTTCTATGCTCCAGGGAATAAAGACCTAACCTATTCAACCTTTCTCTGTAACTGAGTTTCTCAAGTCCCGGCAACATCTTTGTAAACCTTCTCTGCACTCTTTCAACCTTATTTATATCCTTTCTGTAATTTGGTGACCAAAACTGAACACAATACTCCAGATTCGGTCTCACCAATGCCTTATACAACCTCATCATAACATTCCAGCTCTTATACTCAATACTTTGATTAATAAAGGCCAATGTACCAAAAGCTCTCTTTACGACCCTATCTACCTGTGACACCACTTTTAGGGAATTTTGTATCCGTATTCCCAGATCCCTCTGTTCTACTGCACTCCTCAGTGCCTTGCCATTAACCCTGTATGTTCTACCTTGGTTTGTCCTTCCAACGTGCAATACCTCACACTTGTCTGTATTAAACTCCATCTGCCATTTTTCAGCCCATTTTTCCAGCTGGTCCAAGTCCCTCTGCAGGCTCTGAAAACCTTCCTCACTATCTACTACACCTCCAATCTTTGTATCATCAGCAAATTTGCTGATCCAATTTACCACATTATCATCCAGATCATTGATATAGATGACAAATAACAATGGACCCAGCACTGATCCCTGTGGCACACCACTAGTCACAGGCCTCCACTCGGAGAAGCAATTCTCTACCACCACTCTTTGGCTTCTTCCATTGAGCCAATGTCTAATCCAATTTACCACCTCTCCATGTATACCTAGCAACTGAATTTTTCTAACTAACCTCCCATGGAGGACCTTGTCAAAGGCCTTACTGAAGTCCATGTAGACAATATCCACTGCCTTCCCTTCATCCACTTTCCTGGTAACCTCCTCGAAAAACTCCAATGGATTGGTCAAACATGACCTACCACACACAAAGCCATGTTGACTCTCCCTAATAAGTCCCTGTCTATCCAAATGCTTATAGATTCTTAGTACTCCCTCCAATAACTTACCTACTACCGACGTTAAATTTACCGGCCTATAATTTCCCGGATTACTTTTCGATCCTTTTTTAAGCAACGGAACAACATGAACCACTCTCCAATCCTCCGGCACCTCACCTGTAGACAGCAACGTTTTAAATATTTCTTCCAGGGCCCCTGCAATTTCAACACTAGTCTCCTTTAAGGTCTGAGGGAATACCCTGTCAGGTCCCGGGGATTTATCCACTTTAATTTTCCTCAAGACAGCAAGCACCTCCTCCTTTTCAATCTGTACAGTTTCCATGATCTCACTACTTGTTTCCCTTAATTCCATAGACTTCATGCCAGTTTCCTTAGTAAATACAGACGCAAAAAACCTATTTAAGATCTCCCCCATTTCCTTTGTTTCCGCACATAGCCGACCACTCTGATCTTCCAGAGGACCAATTTTATCCCTTACAATCCTTTTGCTCTTAATATACCTGTAAAAGCTCTTTGGATTATCCTTCACTTTGACTGCCAATGCAACCTCATGTCTTCTTTTAGCCCTCCTGATTTCTTTCTTAAGTATTTTCTTGCACTTCTTATACTCCTCAAGCACCTTATTTACTCCCTGCTTCCTATACATGTCATACAACTCCCTCTTCTTCTTTATCAGAGCTGCAATATCTCTTGAGAACCAAGGTTCCTTATTCCTATTCAATTTGCCTTTAATCCTGACAGGAACATACAAACTCTGCACTCTCAAAATTTCTCCTTTGAAGGCTTCCCACCTACCGATCACATCTTTGCCAGAGAACAACCTGTCCCAATCCACGCTTTTTAGATCCTTTCTCATTTCTTCAAATTTGGCCTTCTTCCAGTTCAAAACCTCAACCCTAGGACCAGATCTATCCTTATCCATGATCAAATTGAAACTAATGGTGTTATGATCACTGGAACCAAAGTGCTCCCCTACACACACACTTCCGTCACTTGTCCTAACTCGTTTCCTAACAGGAGATCCAATATTGCATCCCTTCTAGTTGGTCCCTCTATATATTGATTTAGAAAACTTTCCTGAACACATTTTACAAACTCTAAACCATCTAGACCCCTAACGGTATGGGAGTCCCAATCAATATATGGAAAATTGAAATCCCCTACCACCACAACTTTATGTTTCCTGCAGTTGCCTGCTATCTCTCTGCAGATTTGCTCTTCCAATTCTCGTTGACTGTTGGGTGGTCTGTAATACAATCCCACTAATGTGGCCATACCTTTCCTGTTTCTCAGCTCCACCCATAAGGACTCAGTAGACAAGCCCTCTGATCTGTCCTGCCTGAGCACTGCTGTAATATTTTCCCTAACAAGCAATGCTACTCCCCCACCTTTCATTCCTCTGCCTCGATCACATCTGAAACATTGGAACCCTGGAATATTAAGCTGCCAGTCCTGCCCCTCCTGTAGTCAAGTTTCACTAATTGCTATAACGTCATAATTCCACGTGTCAATCCACGCCCTCAACTCATCTGCCTTCCCCGCAATACTCCTGGCATTGAAATATATACACCTCAGAAGATTTTTACCTCCACTCACAACCTTTCTATTAGCGGATTTGCTTGAACTTTTAACATCATTTATTTTCACCCCAGCCACACTGTCAGCTCTGGCACGCTGGTTCCCATCCCTCTGCAAATCTAGTTTAAAGCCTCCCCAATAGCACTAACAAACCTCCCTGAAAGGATATTGGTCCCCCTGTAGTTCAAGTGTAACCCGTCTCTCTTGTACAGATCCCACCTGCCCCAGAAGAGGTCCCAATGATCCTGAAATCTGAAACCCTGCCCCCTACACCAGTTCCTCAGCCACTTGTTCATCCTCCAGAGCATCCTATTCCTACCCTCACTGGCACGTAGCACAGGTAGCAATCCTGAGATTACCACCCTTGAGGACTGGAGAAAGAAAAGGATGAGGGGTAGATTTAAAAGGTGGGGAGGGGAGAGAGAAACATAAGGTGATAGGTGAAACCTGGAGGGGGAGGGATGAAGTAAAGAGCTGGGAAGTTGATTGGTGAAAGAGATACAGGGCTGGAGAAAGGGGACTTTGATAGAAGAGGACAGAAGGCCATGTAAGAAAAAAAGGGGGGAGGAGCACCAGAGGGAGGTGATGGGCAGGCAAGGAGATAAAGCGAAAGGGGTAAAAGGGAACGATGAAGGAGTTGGGATTGCATTACCACAAGTTCAAGAAATTGATGTTAATGCCATCAAGTTGGAAGCTTCCCAGACAGAATATAAGGTGTTGTTCCTCCAACTTGAGTGTGGCCTCATTGTGACAGTAGAGGAGGTCATGGACTGACCTATCGGAATGGGAATGGGATGTGGAAGTAGCCACTGGGAGATCCTGCTTCTTCTGGCGGATGGAGCGTAGGTGCTCGACGAAGCGGTCTCCCAATCTACATCGGGTCTCACGGACATACAGGCCACACCAGGATCACCAGACACAGTATATGACCCCAACAGACTCACAGTTGAAGTGTCACCTCACCTGAAGGACTGTTTGAGGCCTTGAATGGTAGTGAGGGAGGAGGTGTAGGGCAGGTGTAGCACTTGTTCCACTTGCAAGGATAAGTGCCAGGAGGGAGAACAGTGGGGAGGGATGAATGGACAAGGGGATTGCGTAGGGAGTGATCTCCGCAGAAAGCAGAAAATGGGGGGAGGGAAAAGATGTGCTTGGTGATGGGATCCTGTTGGAGATAGCGGAAGTTCCGGAGAATTATGTGCTGGACACAGAGGCTTGTGAGTTGGTAGGTGAGGACAAGAGGAATGTGGTTGAGGGCAGCATTGATGGTGGAGGAGGGGAAGCCACTTTATTTGAAAAAGGAGAAAATCTCCTTTGTTCAGGAATGAAAACCTTATACTGAATGCAAATGTGGCAGAGACAGAGGAATTGAGAGAAAGGGATGGCATTTTTACAAGTTACAGGGTTGGAAGAGGTATAGTCCAGGTAGCTGTTGAGAGTCTGTGGGTTTATAAGAGACATCGGTAGATAAGCTGTCTCCAGCGATAGAGACAGTGAGATCGAGAAAGGGGAGGGAGGGAGGTGGCGGAAATGGACCAGGTAAATCTGAGGGCAGGGTGGAAGCTGGAGGCAAAGTGGACGAAGTTGACGAACTCCACGTGGGTGCAGGAAGCAGCACCAACGCAGTCGTCGATGTAGCACAGGAAAAGTGGGAGACAAACACCTGTGTAGGCTTGTAACATAGACTGTTCCACTTAGCTGACAAAAAGGCAGGTTTAGCTGGGACCTGTGCGAGTGCCCATGAAGGAAGTGGGAGGAGCCGAAGGAGAAATTATTAAGAGTGAGGACAAGTTCCACTAGATGGAGGAGAGTGGTGGTGGAGGGAAGCTGGTTGGGTCTGGTGTCCAGAAAGGAATAGAGAGCTTTGAGGCCTTTCTGGTGGGGGATGAAGGTGTAAAGAAACTGGAAATAAGATGATGGAGCCAGGGTACTTGAAATCATTGCATATGAAGTGTCATGCATGTAGGCAGGAAGGTAGAAAGGGACTGAACTGGGTTGGCGGGGGGAATAAAACTGAGTCAAGGTATGCCGATATGGGTTCAGTCTACCTGGATAAGCGGGTTTGTAGATCTTGGACTGGAGGTAGAAATGGAAGGTGCAGTGTGTGGGAACTATGAGGTTGGTGGCAGTGGATGGGAGATCCCCAGAGCTAATCAGGTCAGTGATGGTGTGGGAAACAATGGCCTGGTACTCCTTTGAGGAATCCTGTTCGAGGGGTAAGTAAGAGGAGGTTCCTGAGAGCTGTCATTGGGCTTCACCAAGGTAGAGGTCAGTCTGCCAGACTACGACAGCACCCCCTTTGTCTGCGGGTTTGATGGTGAGGTTAGGATTAGTGCGGAGGGAGTGGAGAGCAGAGTGTTTGGAAGAGGTCAGGTTTGAATTGGAGAGAGGTGTGCTGACGGCTGATGTCCCATTGACAGTTGGCAATGAAAAGATCCTGAGCAGGCAGAAGCCGAGGGCGGGGTGTCCAGGAAGAGGAGGAGGGTTGAAGACAGGAGAAGGGATCATCAGTGCGGGGTGGAGAATCCTTGCCAAAGAAGTACGCTCAGAGATGGAGGTGGTGGAAGAAAAGCTGAGCATCATGACGGGCTAGTTAAATTATCTTTTGATCCATCAATAAAAATGTTTAACATATCACAATAATTTTCCTTAACATATTGATGAACTGACAGACTCTAAGGCATATCAGGATCCTTGGACTTCATTAAATCATGCAACCTAAAATCAACTAAAGTCATTGGAAAAAAAAACAATGTGGGGTTACTGAAAAAGCTACAGTGGGACATATTGCATAATGCAGCAAACTGATATTCCTAGCATAATAAGAACCCAGCCACCCAAAACTAAAAGTACTCTTCTTGTGATGTTCCCAACAGTCTTCCTCACACTTTTTACAAGGTGATCATTTCTCTGCCCCCTCATATTAATCCAGTATGTAAACATCAACTTCACCCTCTGCAACTGTAAGAGTAATTGTCCTATTTCAACCAGTAAAGCCGAAACGGGAGATGGCCTTACTGCACCACAACCCAGTCTTGAACCATATCCAAACATGAGACTGCTTAACAATATGGTATTACAGGAAAGATTCTGGCATGGATAAAGCAGTGGCTGATTGGCAGGAGGCAAAGAGTGGGAATAAAAGGAGCCTTTTCTGGTTGGCTGCTGGAGACAAGAGTCTGTGTTGGGACCAATTATTTTTACGTTATATGTCAATGATTTGGATGAAGGGTGTTTGATGACTCTGGGCCTGTATTCACGAGAATTCAGAAAAATGAAGGGTGACCTCATTGAAACCTATTGAATGGTGGAAGAGTGATAGAGTGGATGTGGAAAGGATGTTTCCGATGGTAGGAGCGCCTAAGATCAAAGGACATGTCCTCAGAATAGAGGGGCATCCTTTTAGAATGGAGATAAGAACATACGAACATAAGAAATAGGAGCAGGAGTAGGCCATCCGGCCCATCGAGCCTGCCCTGCCATTCAATAAGATCATGACTGATCTGTCCATAAACTCAGCTCTATCTACCTGCCTTTTCCTCATAACCCTTAATTCCTTTACTATGTAAAATCCTATCTAACTATTTCTTAAATATATTTAGTGAAGAAGCCTCAACTGCTTCCCTGGGCAGAGAATTCCACAGATTTCACCACTCTCTGGGAAAAACAGTTTCTCCTCATCTCCGTCCTAAATCTTCTCCCTGAATCTTGAGGCAGTGTCCCCTAGTTCTTGTCTGACCTACCAATGGAAACAACTTTCCCACTTCTATCTTATCCATCTCTTTCAAAATTTTGTATGTTTCTGTAAGATCCCCTCTCATTCTTCTGAACTCCAGACAGTATAGTCTCAGGCGACTCAGTCTGTCCTCATAGGTTAACCCCTTCATCCCTGGAATCAACCTGGTGAACCTCCTCTGCACTGCCTCCAAAGCCAGTATATCCTTCCTCAAGTATGGAGACCAGAACTGCACACAGTACTCCAGGCCCTGTATAGTTGCAGCATAACCTCCCTGCTCTTGAATTCAATCCCTCTAGCAATGAGGGCCAACAATGAGGAAGAATTTTTTGACTAGACAATAGTGAATCTGTGGAATCCTCTGCCACAGGCAGCTGTGGAGGCCAAGACTTTGTGTATATTTAAGGCAGAGATTGATAAATTCTTGATTGGTAAGGACATGAATAGATAAAGGGGGGAGGCAGGAGACTGGGGCTGAGAGAAAAAATGGATCAGCCATGATGAAATAGTGAAGAAGACTCAAAGGGCCAAATGGCCTAATTCTGCTCCTATATCTTATGGTCTTATGACTCATTATCCTATCAAGTCATGCTTGCTGTTGCTTTGGATAAGGACTGTGAGAACGTTTTAATGTGGTTGATGGAACAGTTAAGCTGATTACACTTTACAATGTTACGCTGTATTTTTAGCATCAGTTTTCTTGCAGCAAGAATCACAGAGAGCCAGATACTTCTTGAGTGATGGCTCCAGAAGTAACTTCATTAAAAATAGACAGGCTGATGAAAACTGTGCATGACACTTTTCAATCTGGTGTTTACCACCATGTATCCTTCCACCCAGCTCCATTCATATGACTCATGCAAGCCTCTTGGGTCATGGATCGATGACCTCGTAGACCGAGTGAACTTTTTCAGGACCTGGTCGGTGCAGTTCGTGGCAGGTGCTCAGCAGAGGTAAGAACAGTGCAATCCCGGGGCCCACCTTCAGGAAAAATCCTCAGCCCTCAGGCAGATCCACAAATTCAAATACATAACCTGACCCCTGGGAAATTAGCTGAACTCCAGATGTCAACCACACAAAGCCAAACACTTGACACCCATTCAACCCTAGAACATAGAATATAGAGTGCAAAACAAGAACAGGCCCTTGCCGAATGAAACTAAATATCTTTGGCCTTGGTATGATCCAAATCCCTCCATTTCCTATGTGACTTCCCTAACTAACACCTCTATTATATCTGCTTTCACCACCATCCCTAGCAACACATTTCAGGCACACACCACACTATGTAAAAATAACATCTCCGTACTTCTCCTTTGAACTTTCCCCCTCTAACTTTAAATGCATGCTCTCTAGTACTTGACATTTCCTTCCTGGGACAAAGATTCTGAATGTCTGCTCCATGTATGTCACACACAATTTTATAGACCTCTATCATGTATCTCCTCAGCTTGACGCTCCAGGCAGTATAATCCAAGTTTGTTCAACCTCTCCTTAGAACTGATGCCCTCTATTCCAGGCAACCTCCTGGTAAACCTCTTCCGTGTGCTTTCAAAATCCTCCACGTCCTTCCTGTATGCAGCAACCAGAACTGCCACGATACTTCATGTGCATCCTATCCTGTGTTTTATCTTGCTGCGACATGACTTCCTTACTTTAAGCTCAGTGCCCCAACCCCAATCAATGAAGGCAAGCATGATGCCTTGTTTACCACCCTATCTAGTCATGTGACCACTTTCGGGGAGCTGTGGACTTGACCCCAAGATCCCTGTGACATCAATATTGTTAAATGTCCTCTTCCATTGCCCTTCTCACTTCAAATGCAAGTCCTCTGGTATTTGACATTTCTTTAGTTCCCTGTTGATTGAAATATATCCTGGGTGTCAATGTACTTGGTATGATTCAGATGTCTTTACTTTTCAATATCACTGCAGGATTGTGGTTCTTCAAGAGAGATCTGCATCCCAGCGGAGTGTTACCCAGCAGACCTGTAACGTGAACCCATCTGCCTTCTGGCTTTCAGCATTCTTCTCTCCACAAGGTAAGCCACTGACACAGCTATGCAATCCGAGGCTGAGCATTCATACTGTACTGTCTCTAAGGCTGGGCACTCACACAGTACAGGGTCTGGAAGTGAGTACTCACATTGAACTAGGTCTGTAATGGGTCTGGTACTGGAGACTCACGCAGTAATGGAAACAGGACTGGGCATTCGCATTGTAGCAGGTGTGGGAATCTGGCCAGTTCCACTGGACCACTGGTTAAACCCTTCCCCCAGACCAGACACTGACCCAGAACCAGATGTTGGGCCCAGACAGGAAGTGACCCCAGAGTGGATATTAACCACACCCACCCCCCCCCCCAAACTGGACATTGATTCCAGACCACATATTGACCCCAAATCAGATATTGATCCCTGGACTGAGACTCCTACAATGAATCATCTTCACCTGCACCATGGATGAGTTGTTGAGGTGAAGTAATTGACTTGGCTTGAAACTATTGACCATCTTTGCAGGATTCCTGGTGGCTCTATTACAGAACCATGCCCGGAAACATGGTGTGCCGATGGATTCTCTCACCTTCAGCTTCCACATCCTGCCCTTCAGTGAGGACACTGAGGATCATTCCAGCCCCACAAAGCATCGATCCAATACCTGGACGAAAGCCTTTAAGGTAGGTGCAGGAAGTAACTTCACCACATGGTTGTGGGCACATTGTGAAGTACGTTCAGAGTTCTTGGCATAGAATCATGCCACTTCACCCAACTTGCCCATGCTGACCAATGGGAACCATTGGGTACTAATCCCATCTGCCAGCACTTGGTCCATCTCCCTCTATGCCTACATGGTTCAGGTGCTCATCTGGACATTTCGTAAATACTGTCAGTAACCCAGCATCAACCAGTCTCACAGACTGCCAGGTACTCACCACTCTCTGCGTAAAAATAGAACATAAATCCCTACAGCACAGTCTAGGCCCCTTGACCCACAATGTTGTGCTGACCTTTTAACCTACTCTTAAGATCCATCTAACTCTTCCCTCCCACATAGCTCCTTCATTTTCCTATCATCCATGCCTATCTAAGAGTTTCTTAAATACTTCTAATATATCTGCATCTACTACCACCACCCCTGGCAGGGTGTTCCATGCACTCATCATTCTCTGTGTAAAAAAAACTACCCCTCTACCCCTGACCTGCCCCCCTATACTTTCCTCCAATTACCTTAAAATTATGCCCCTTGGTATTAGCCATTTCTATCCTGGAGAAGAAGCCTCTGGCTATCCTCTCGATGTATGCCTCTTATTATCATCTTGTACACCTCTATCAAGTTGCCTCTCTTCCTCTTTTGCTCCAAAGAGAAAAGCTTTTGCTCACTCAACATATCCTCATAAGACACGCAAGACAGGCAGCATCCTGCTAAATCTCCTCTGCACCATCTCTAAAGCTTCTACATCCTTCCTATGATGAGGCAACCGGAACTGAACACAATATTTCAAGTGTGGTCTAACTAATCTTTTATAGAGCTGCAACATTACCTTGTGGCTTTTGAACTCAGTCTTATGACTAATGAAGGCCAACACCCCATATACCTTCTTAACCACCCTATCAACTTACTAAAATCCATATACATCACATTTACTGCTCTACCTTTATCAATGTGCTTTGTCACATCCTCAAAGAATCCAATCAAGCTCATGAGGTATGACTTGCCACTCACAAAGCCAGGCTGACTATCCTGAATCAGACCATGCTTCTCTAAATGCTCATATATCCTGTCTCTGAGAATTTTAAATAGTTTGGCCCCCAACAAATTAGGACTCACTGATCTATAATTCCCAAGGTTATCCCTTCTCCCTTTTTTGAAATATGGAATAACATTTGCCACCCTCTAATCATATGATACTGTTCCTGGGCCAGTGAGGATGCAAAGATCTTCGCCAAAAGCACAGTAATCTCTTTCCTTATTTCCTGAATATCCCACCCAGCCCCAGGGACTTATCTATCCTAATGTTTTCAAATCTTCCAGTACATCCTCTTTCTAAACGTCAAAATATTCTAACATATCAGCTTGTTTTGTGCGCTCCTCACAAACGTCAAGGTCCTCTCACTGGGCAATACTGAAACAAAGTATTCATTAAGCACCTCCCCTATCTCCTCCGAATCTGTGCACGTTTCATCTTCTATCCCTGATCAGTCCTACCCTCATTCTAATGTCCCCTGTTCTTCACAAGGCTTCACAGCCTTAGGGGTTTTCCTCAATCCTGTTCACCAAGGCCTTGTATGAACCTCCTATCTCTCCTAAATCTATTCTTCAGTTCCTTCCTGGCTACCTGGTATCTCTCTAGAATCCTGTCTGACTCTTGCTTTCTAAATGGTAAGTAAGCTTTTTACTTCCTGTTGAAAAGATGTTCCACATTTCCTGTCAACCATGCTTCCTTCCCCCTACCATCATATCCCTGCCTCAGAAGGACAAACCTATCAAGAACCCTATGCAGGGCTCCTTAAACAACATCCACATTTCCGTTGTGTATTTCCCTGTGTACATCCATTCCAAATTTATGCTCCCAAGTTCATGCCTAATTACATCATAATGCACCCTCCCCCAAATAAATACTTTCTCATACCGTCTCCTCCTATCTGTGTACAAAGCTATGGTAAAGATCAGAGAGCTGTAGGCACTGTCTTCAAAATGCACACTCTCTGAAAGATCTGACACCTGACCTAGTTCATTGCCTAGCACCAGATGCAGTATGGTCTTTCCAGTCAGCCTGTCTACATATTGTGTCAGGAATTTACCCTGGACACATCTAGCAAATTCCACCCCATTTAAACCATTTGCACTAAGGAGGTGCCATTCAATATTAGGGATGTTGAAGTCACCCATGACAATAACCCTATTATTTTTGCACCTTTCCAAAATCTACCTCCAAATCTGCCCTCAATGTCTCTATTGCTATGGGGGTGGGGGTCTATAGAATATTCCTAATAAAACGACTGCTCCCTTCCCGTTTCTGACTTCCACCCTCACTGAATCAATTGACAGTCCCGCCATGACATCCTCCCTTTCTGCAGCTGTGATACTAAACTCGATTGGCAATGCCACTCCCTACTTCTTTTACCTTCTACCCTGTTCCGTTTGAAACATTGAAACCTCGGAACACTCAGCAGCCATTCCTGCCCTTGTGACAGCCAGATCTCTGTAATGGCTAAAATGTCATAGTTCTATATACTGATCCATGCTCTAAGTTCATCACCCTTATTCCTGATACTTCGTGCATTAAAATAGACACACTTCAACCCAGCCCATTGATGCAATTTTGCCCTACCAACTGCCTCTGTCACACTGTCCTATCACTCTGGTTCCCAACCCCTGCCAAAAAAAGAAAAAGATTCTATTCAGATTCCTTCTAAATCTCTTCCCCTGACCCTAAACCTATGTCCTCGATTTTTATCATCCTCTGATATGGGAGAAATTCCTCCAATCTATCCCCTCAAATCGCAGGATTGGTTCTGGGGGTGTACACAGGGCAGGGTCTGATGGACAGAGTGAGCTCTTTTCCATATGATTGGCTTCAACCAATATTCTGCTTACAGGGCAGAGCTGCTCCAGATGATGGGGCTGTGCTGTTTGGTTTTTACTTGGATGGTGCCTCCTGGGACCCCAAGGCAGAGACACTGAAGGACTGCCGCGTGGGCCAGAGATTCTGCAAAATGCCTGCAATACACTTCCTGCCTGTAAAGGTGAGACCTTAACTGAACTGTGAACATTTTTCAAGTTCAAAGTAAATTTATTATACAAGTACATACCCTGTTTATGTCACCATATACCACCCTAAGATTCCTTTTTGTGGGCATACTGAATAAATCCAATAAGTATAATAGAATTAATGAAAACCTGTAGCAACAGGGTGGACAACCAGTGTGCAAAAGACAACAAACTGTGAAAATACAAAAAGAAAAAAATAAATAATAATAATAATAAAAAATAAATAAATTTCGAGAACATGTGATGAAGAGGCCTTGAAAGTGAGTCCATAGGTTGTGGGAAGAGTTCAGTGATGGGCGAGTGAAGTTGACTGAAGTTATCCTCTATGGTTCAAGAGCCTGATAGTTGAGGAGTAGTAACTGTTCCTAAACATGCTGGTGTGAGTCCTGGGACTCCTGTACCTTCCTGATGGCAGCAGTGAGAAGGGAGCATAACCTGGATGGTGTGTGTCCTTGATGATGGATGCTGCTTTCTTGTGACAATGTTCTGTGTTGATGTGCTCAGTGGTGGCCAGGGATTTACCCTGATGGACTGGGCTGCATCCACTACTTCTTGTAGGATTTTCCTTTCGAGGACATTGGTGTTTCCATACCAGGCTGTGATACAACCAGTCAATATACTCTCCACCACACATCTATAGAAGTTTCTAAAGTTTTAGATGCCATCCCAAATCTTTGCAAACTTGTCAGGAAGTCGAGGTGCTACCATGCTTTCTTCATAATTGCACTTACACACTGGGCCCAGGACAGGTGCTCTGAAATGATAACTTCAAGGTACTTAGAGTTGCTGAACCTCTTCACCTCTGATCCCCCAATGAGGACTGACTCATGGACCTCCGGTTTCCTCCTCCTGAAGACAATAATCAGCTCCTTGGTCTTGCTGACATTGAATAAGAGGCTTTTGTTGTGGTAACACAGCCAGATTTTCAATCTCTGTCCCATATGGAGATTCATCACCACCTTTGATCTGGTCAATGACCATGGTGTCATCAGCAAACTTAAATATAGCATTGGAGTTGTGCTTAGCCTCACAGTCATAAGTGTAAAGTGAATAGATTAGGAAGCTAAGCTCACAGTTTTGTGGTTCATCTGTGCTGATGGAGATTGAGGAGGAAATGTTGCCAATTCGAACTGACTGGGGTCTGCAAGTGAGGAAATCAAGGACAATTGCACAAGGAGGTATTGAAGCCACGGTCTTGAAACTTATTGATTAGCTTTAAGGGGATGATGGTACTGAATGCTGAGCTGTAATCAATGAAGAGCATCCTGATGTATGCACCTTTGCTATCCAGATGTTCCTGGCTTGAGTAAAGAGCCAATGAAATAGCACCTGCTATGGACCTGTTGTGCCAGAAGGTAAATTGGAGCAGATCCAAGTTGCTTCTCAGACATAGGGTCTGTACTGAGATGTCCCCAGGGAAGGACCAGAGCCAATAGGAACCCAAGCACTTATACTAAGCCCTTTGTGACAAATGAGAGGATTTTATGCCTTGTAGTTGGTCTGGATATGATCTTTTACCCAGAGGTGAAAAGTCAGTGTCCAGCACAGCACGGTGGCAGGCAGCCCTGTCTTATAAATTCTTACAATCTCAGCAGCAGAGGTAGGGAGATACTTGATTAGTTGTGGAGTGAAAGGTTAATGGGATGGGTAGGAAGATAAAGATGAGATAACTAGCAGATCCTATTAAATGGAAGAGTCGATTCAAAGGGTTGAGTGACAACTTCTGATTCTAAAGTTCACCATCAGTATGTGATACATGAAAGTTCATGATCAGTCTATGATATGTGAAAATTCACCATCAGTCTGTGATGTATGAAAGTATATCGTTCGTTTGTGATATCTAAAAGTTCAATGTTAGCGTGTGATGTTTCGAAGTTCATTATTAGTAATACTTGATGCAAGAATGTGCAATTAAAAACATTTTTATCTCATTTCAGGTTGACAGCCAAAAGGGATTGTCCAGGCTGGTGAAGGACTCTCCAGTAGGGGATCGGTATTACGAATGTCCGATGTACAGAACCTCTCAGCGAGCTGGCTCCCTCTCCACTACTAGCCTGTCTTCTACCTTTATAATTGCAGTCCACCTCCCCACTGCCCTGCCTGCCGATCACTGGGTGTTGCGGGGCGTGGCCCTTGTGTGCCAGATGGACAATTGACCATTGGCTGTATCTCCTCTCTCCTTCCAAGGAGAAAATCCAAGGGTGATTCAAGATCACCTTTCTCAATCAGCCCCTAATTCCATGATCCTGATTGCATTATTCCACCTTCTCTGCTTCCTCTAGGTTTCCGATATCCTTCTCTCTTCTGATCAATGTTCCAGAGTTCATTGATCCCCTCTCATTGTGGAGGAATACTTATGTTGTTTCCATTAATCCCCTCTATTGGAAAGGGGTTTATTAGTTCTGCTCAACTTGTCACCCCACCCCACGTAAGGCCCTCTATGTCTCAGCCCAGGAGACCTGGAGCTGGTGTTATCCGTGTGTGCTTGTGTGTGCTCACATGTGTGCCTCAGGCTTCTTCATGAGTGCTCACCATGTGTGATCTCTTGTTTCACATCTAACAATAAGAACATTGCCACATTTTACAGAAGTGATCAATTCTCCAATGTTTGCTTAATTAAACAATCTGATTGGTTTTCGGCTGTCTATGTCTAATTATTTGCACTTATTTCATTTCCATTCCTGTCCAAACTCTTCATCAAAATTAGACAGTCATGAGAGACTTTAAGACCATATATGATGTAATGGGAGAATTAGGCCATTCTGCCCATCAGGTCTGTTCCACCATTTAATCATGACTGATTGTTTATCAATGACCATTCTCCTGTATTTTCCCCATAACCCTTAATCCTTTCACTAATCTAGAACCTATCAATCTCTGCCTTTAAAACCCCTAATGATTTGGCCTCCAGAGCCCTCTGTGGCAACAAACTGCACTTGTTCACCACCCTCTAGCTAAAGTTATTCTTCCTTGTTACAATTTTCAAGAGACAATTTTATTCTGAGACTGTGCTTCAGATCTGAGACTCTCCTAATAAGGGAGGTATTCTCTCCACATCCATTCTATCCAAAGCTTTCATTTGCAATGGTTTCAACGAGATTCCCCCCATACTTCTGAACTTCATCAAGTACAGGTTCAGTGAGGCCAGATCAGGATCGAGCTGACTGTTCTCACAGAGTCAGTATGGACACTGGACTGAGTGTACTTCCATCTAGTAAATCTCTGTTCCTTTCAGTGGAGTATGGTCAGGCTACAGAGGGTGCAGAGAGATGAGGCTAAGGAGAATCTCTCCAGACTTGAGAAAAGTAGACACAGGCTAGCCCAATAAGTCTGAACCGATGAAATCAAAATGTAATGGTGCAGAACTGGTTAGGTCACAGCTGAATTTCAAATTATGGTTCTGGTCATCACAGTAAAAGGTTGCAGAGGAGATTCACTAGGATATAGCCTGGGATCGAGTATTTTAATTATGTGGTGAGTTGAGAGGCTGGATATGTTTTCTTTGTTGCAGGGGAAGCTGAGTGGGACCTAATAGATGTGTACAAAATTATGAGGGACACAAATAAGCTAGACATTGCAAATGTTTTCCCCAAACCAGAGGTGTCTAAAAGCAGTAGGCATGGGTTTAAGTAGTAATAAGTTTAGAATAAGTTTGCGGAAGTATTTTTCACCATAGGATGGTTAGGATTTGGAAATGGATACTCTCACAACATTGAATGCATATTTAAATAAGGATTTGAATCTCCATAGAAGGCGATGGGTCAATCCTAGAAAATGGAATTAGTATAGATAGGTTCTTGGGGTTGTCAGGGCTGGACTATTTAGGATCAAGGTCATGTGCAATGGATAGCAAGAGTGGTTTGGCGGTGAGGGACAGTAGGGGTGGTCCAGATGCTGCAGACTGAATTGTTGACTTTTGGAGCTCAGAGTTTCTTACGTCTGCAAACTAATGAGGATTGCTTCAATTGGCAATTGAGTCCTTCATGATAGGATAAGAACTTGTAGGTGCCAACCATTGTATAAGAAGAATGAGATTCATTTTGCAAGGATGTGAGCGTACAACATACAGAACACTGCTTAAAGAGTGGTACACTTCCCAGTAGCTCTAAGATGATGATTACAGTTTTGTTTATCTGTTATTAGATAAGGCATTATAAGTTTCCATGATATTGGAGTACAAGAAAGATTCACATGAATATTGCCATGACATAGGCCTGAATGGGATAGGATAGGTCTTCATTCATTGGAGTGCAGCAGCCTGAGGTGTGTAAAGTATGAAGGGTATAGATATGGTCAATGCACGCAGTCTTTTTCCCAAGTAAAGGAAAGCAAGAACTGGAAGGCATAGGTTTAAATTGAGAATTAACAAATTAAAAGGGACCTAAGCAGCAACTTCTTCATGGGTGGCAGGCATGAAATAAGTTGCAGGAGAAATGATTGATGTAGGTGCAATTACAACATTGAAACGGCACTTAGACATGCACATTGATAGGAAGTCTCTAAACTTCACAGGAATATGGGGCTAGTTTAAGCAGACAACTCAGTCAGCATGTACAAGATGAGGCGAAGAGCCGATTTCCGTGCTGTCACGACGGCTTAAATGGGAATATTGGCATGTACAGTTGGGCCGAAGGATCTCTATGACTCTATAAAACTCTCCTCGGGCTTCCAGCCGGGTGAAAGTATCGATTTTAACCGATGTTTCGATGACAAATTCTGCCATCTTCATCAGGAAGGCATCATTCTTCCTTCACCAGGCGGTTCGAAAAGCCACTGACGCGGCACAATAGATTTGTGCTGTCGAGGTAGTCAATCCTATGGCTATTGCGAATGCGATGTTCCGCTACCACTGATTTCTCCGGGTAACCCACTTCCTGAGCTCCATGATGCGGGTTCCCACTATCGGCCGATATACACTGCTCCGCATTCACAGAGAGTTCTGTAAACCCAACCGTCCCGAGTCCCAGGTCACCTCTGACTCACACAAACCGGGATTTCAGCTTCTTAAAAACGCAAACACGAGGAAACCTGCAGATGCTGAAAATTCAAGCAACACACTTAAAAGTTGCTGGTGAACGCAGCAGGCCAGGCAGCATCTCTAGGAAGAGGTACGAAGGGTCTCGGCCTGGAACGTCGACTGTACCTCTTCCTAGAGATGCCGCCTGGCCTGCTGCGTTCACCAGCAACTTTCAGCTTCTTTGCGGGTTTGAGGATGGTATTACTCCGGCACCAACTCATTCAGGCCCCGCCCCACTCTGCTCTCAGGGACCAATAGGCGTGCGGCATCGTTCTGAATGACAGCGCTGGCCACCGAGTTGGACTAGGCGGAGTCGAAGATGAGTGTTACCCCGTCGACCAATGAATGGGCAGAAAACTTGGAAGGGCGGAGTCGCATTTAAGCCAATGGCCGAGCGCGAACCGGCGTGGAAACCGTTGCCATTGGTAACGTCAAAGGGACTCAGTCGACGAGCAACATTCTGGGGAAAGGTGAGCGAGACAGAGGAGGGGTTGGGGGGATACGGAAGGAGGAGGACTCCGGGATAAGTTGTTTGCACGGAGTGCTTGGTGCCTGCTGCCAGAGGAAGTAGTGGAGCCAACACCACTGCTGATTTAAGGAAGCATATAGACGGACACCTGAATAGGCAAGGCGTGGAAGGATACGATTAAGTAGAGTTACTAGGACATGATGTTTCAGTCCCTATGGTAAGTCGGCACTCTCGATGTCGGCATATTATACTGCTAAGAGTGTACAAAAAATTTACAAAAACATGCTGTGAAGTTTCTTCAAGGTGTATCGACATTGAAGAAGTTTTCCTTCTCTAGCGGAGTGGAGTTCACGGGATAGCCCAGTCCATCACACACAAACACATTTACAAGGAACGCTGTCACAAGTAAGCGGTATCCATCATCAAACACCCCCACCATGTTCTGTTCTCGCAACTGTCATCGGGCAGGAGGTACAGAAGCCTTAGGTTCCACCGCACCAGGTTCAGGAGCTGCTATTACCCTACACCATCAGGTTCCGGAACCGACATGGATAACTTCACTCACAGCTTATCTTGTAACTTATCTTACAACCTACCAGCTCACTTTCAAGGGTTCTGTAACATGTTCTCAATGTCTGGGGGCAAAAGTGTGTCAAATTGCCACTACCAGGGAGAAAGTTCTTGGGAAACTGAAAATTCTGAAGGTAGATAAGTCACCTGCACCAGATGGACTCCACTACAGGGTTTGAAAGAGGTGGCTGAAGAGATTGTAGAGGCATTAGTAAAGATCTTTCAAGAACCACTGGATTCTGGCAAGGTTCCAGAGGAATGGAAAATTGCAAATGTCACTCCACTCTTCAAGAAGGGATAGAGACAGAAGAAGTGAAAGTTATAGGCCAGTTAGTCTGACTACAGTGTCTGAGAAGATGTTACAATCAATTGTTAAGGATGTGGTTTCAAGGTACTTGGAGGATGTAATGTTGAGACTTTATAAAGAACTGGTAGGCCTCATTTGAATATTGTGAGTATTTTTGGGTCGATTATTGACGAAAGGATGTGCTGACATTGGAGAGGGTTCAAAGGTTTACAAAAATGATTCCAGGATTGAATGGCTTGTCATATGAAGAGCATTTAATGGCTTAGGGCCTCTATAAAATTGAAATCAGAAGAATGAGGGGTGACCTCATTGAAATCTATCGAATGTTGAAAGACCTCAATCGAGTGGATGTGGAAAGGATGTTTCCCAGGGAAGTCTGAGACTAGAGGACACAGCCTCAGAATACAGGGACGGCCTTTTACAATGGAGTTGAGGAGGAATTTCTTTAGCCAGAGAGTGGTGAATCTGTGGAATTTATTGCCACAGGCAGCTGTGGAGGCCAAGTCATTGTGTATATTTAAGATAGAGGTTGATAAATTCTTGATTAGTCGGGGCATGAATTGGATACAGGTGAAAAGCAGGAGAATGGGACTGGTAGGGAAAATGGATAAGCCATGATCAAATGGCAGAGAAGAATTGATGGGCCAAATAGCCTAATTCTGCTCCTGTATCTTATGGTCTTAATTTGTCTTCTTTTGCACATTGTTTTTTGTCAGACTTTGTTTATAGTTTTTTAATAAATTCTATTGCAATTCTTTACTTTTCTATAAACACTTGCAAGAAAATGAATCTCAAGTAATATACAGTGGTGCTAGAAAGTTTGTGAACCCTGTAGAATTTTATCTATTTCTGCATAAATATGACTTAAAATGATTAGATCTTCCCATAAGATCTAAAACTAGATACAGAGAACCTAATTAAGTAACACAAAAAACATTATACTTGTTCATTTATTAATTGAGAAAGATGATTGAATATTACATATATTTGTTGGAAAAAGTATGTGAACCTTTGCTTTCAGTTATAGTGTGACCCCCTTGTACAGCAATAACTTCAGCCAAACATTTCATGTAACTGTTGATCAATTGTGCACATCGACTTGGAGGGATTTTAGGCCATTCCTCCTAACAAAACTGCTTCAACTCTAGGATGTTGGTGGGCTTCCTTGCATGAACTGCTTGCTTCAGGTCCTTCCCCAACATTTCTATAAGATTAATGTCAGGACTTCAACTTGGCTACTCCAAAACTCAAATTTTCTTCTTTTTAAGCCATTCTGTTCATTTACTCTTATGTTTCAGGTCATTATCTTGTTGCATTATCCAACTTCTATTAAGCTCAGGTGATGGACTGCTACCCTGATATTCTCCTGTAAAATGTCTTGATAAAATTTTGAATTCATTGTTCCCTCAATGATTACAAGCTGTCCAGGCCCTGAGGCAGCAAAGCAGCTTCGAAGAATGATGCTTCATAGTTGAGATGAAGTTTTGGTGTTGGTGTGCTTTTCCCTCCAAACATAGCAATATGCACTTCTGCCAAGAAGTTCAACTTTTATCTCTTCCATCCACAGAACATTGTCCCAAAAGTATTGTAGAACATCCAGGTGGTGCCTGGTAAACTTGATGTGCAGCAATGTATTCTTTTGGAGAGCAGTGATTTCCTCCATGGTGTCCTTCTAGGGACACCAATTCTTGTTCATTGGTTTTCTTATAGTGGTCACATTGTGTTGGCGCGTGGCCAAGTGGTTAAGGCGTTGGCCTAGTGATCTGAAGATCACTAGTTCAAGCCCCAGCTGAGGCAGCGTGTTGTGTCCTTGAGCAAGGCACTTAACCACACATTGCTCTGCGATGACACCAGTGCCAAGCTGTATCAGCCCTAGTGCCCTTCCCTTGGACAACATCGGTGGCGTGGAGAGGGGAGATTTGCAGCATGGACAACTGCCAGTCTTCCAAGGTGAAAATCCATGGTCTCACGAGACTAACAGATGCCTATGAGTGGTCACATTAACAGAGACTTTAGCAAGTTCTAGAAATTTCTGCAGGTCTTTTGCTGTTACCCTTGGGTTCTTTTTCACCTCCTTCAGCATTGCACGCTGTGCTCTTGGTGTGATCTTTACAGGATGCCCACTCCTAGGGAGAATAGCAACAGTACTGAATTTCATCCATTTGTAGACAATTTCTCTGCTATGGACTGATGAACACTTTGGTCTGTTGAAATACTCTTGTAACTTTTTCCAGCTTCATACATCTGTACAATTCTTCTTCTAAGGTCCTCTGAAAGTTGTTTTGATTGAGACATGGCGCACATAAACAGATCTTTCTTGAGAAGAGCGGGCTCTGTCAGTAACCTGACTTTGTGTGTGTGTGTATATGTCTTTATAGGGCAGGACGCCTCTACAATCCACACCTCCAATCTCACCTCATTGATTGGAACACCCGACTCCAAAAAGCTTTTGTAGAAGGCATTACCCTGGAGCTTCATGTACTTTTTCCAACAAATACATGTGATATTGGATCATTTTTCTCAATAAATAAATGAAAGTATAATGATTTTGAGTTATTTATTTAATTAGTTCTCTTTATGTAGTTTAGGAATTGTGTGAGGATCTGATTACATTTTCAGTCATATTTATGCAGAAATAGAGAAAATTCTGCAGGGTTCTCAAACCTGTAGCACCACAGTATTTTGATATTTTTCTTTGACATCTGTCAAATTTTAGTACATAGTGATCAAAGTGGTCATCATGATCCTAAACTGTAGTGATTAGAATTGTGCCAGCTGGTTCAAGAACTGCATTGTTGAAGGAAAGTAGCTGTTTTGAACCTGGTGGTTTGAGACTTCTGCCTCTTTCTCAGTGGTAGCATGGTCTGGATGGTGAAGATCTTTGATGGATATTGGCTTCTTGAGGCAACCTTTACTCTTTTTATACCAACCATCTCAGCTCCACAGGTCTGCAGGAGTCGGGCAAGATCTTTTGGTATATGAGGGGCCTTAATTTGTCTCTCTAGTTACTCTTTTTCCCTTAATACATTTTTAAGACCTTTCTGGTTTTCCTTGATCTTCTCCACCAAAGTTATATCATGCCCCCTTTTTTCCTTCCTAATTTCCTTCTTGAGTATACTTCTGAATCCTTTGTATTCATCCAGGGATTCAATTGAATCCAGCTGCCTGTATGTCACCTCTGTTTTCCTGGCCAGGGCCCCTGTATTCCTCATCATCCAAGGTTTCTTACTCCTACCAGGCTTGCCCTTTACTCAAGCAGGAACACATAGACCATGAGCTCTCACTATCTCACCTTTAAAAGCCTCCCACTAGCCTGTGATCACTTTGCCTACAAACAACCCATTTCAAACAGCAAGATCTTGTCACATACTGTCAAAACTTGCCATACCCCAGTTTAGAGGTTGAATCTATGGATCTGTTCTGTCCCTTATTTTAAGACTAATAGAACTATGGTCACTGGTCTCAAAGTGCTTGCCATGTCACCTCAATCACTTGCTCCAAGTGTACATCCTGCTTTGCTCTCTCCCTAGTAGAACTCTCTAGTAGAGTTTCTTGAATGCACTTAACAAATTCCACCCCATACTCACCCTTAACGGTAAGGGAATCCCAGTCTCTGTTTGGGAAAGTTAAGATCCCCTACACAATCTCCCAGCATATTTGTTCTTCTAACCTGTCTATTTGAGGGCTTATAGTACAATCTCAACCATGTGATTATGTGTTTCTTATTTCCCAGCTTCACCCAGAAAGACTCGCTGGATGATCCTTCAGTAATTTTGTCTTTGACCAATGCTGTGACATTCCCCTCAATCAAAAATGCAACTCCCCATTCTCTCCTCCCTTTGCCTCTATCCCACCTAAAGCACTTGTACCCCAGAACATCGGCTGCCAGTCTTGCCCCTCACTTAACCATATTTCTGAAATGGATGTAATATCCCAATCCCACATACCTATTCAAACCCAAATTAATCCACTTTACCTTCAATCCTCTTGCAAAATAGATGGTAGGAGTGAAAGCACTCATGGTGGTGTTCAGAGGACACATGAATATGTCGGGATGGAGGAACAGAAAAGAATTTCTTTAATTTGGCATCATGTTTAACATAGACATTGTGGTCCAAAGGGACTCTTCCTGTGCTGTACTGTTCTGTGTTCTGGTACATGTCATCCTGACTGTCTGTCTGTTCACCCTGCCCTGTCAAATGGTGTTGTGTACTGATGCGGTTAACCTCCTCCCTACAGTCTTTGTTTACATCTGAACAGACGCCTGGTACTTTACTGGTGGCAAAGTGGTTGTGTCACAGGAGCAGCAGGCAAAGATTTGGAGACTGCACTTCCAAGCCATGGTAGCATTTAAATCCAAGCTGTTTAATATCTCTGGAATTTAAAACAAAGCCGTTCTCAGGAACAGTCATAAAAAACCCATCAGGTTCATTACCGTTAAAGAAAGAAGTGTGTTATCCTCAGCCATTTTGGCCAATGTACTGTCTCCAGATCCACAGTGCAATTAACTCTTGGCTAATCACAATCAGGTTGATGATAAATGTTGCCACAGCCAGTGACATTCACATTACATTACTAAAGGGAAAGAAAGCTTGTATCGGTTGGACATGGTTAAAACCCAAGGCTCCAGCATAGTGTAGTCTGGGTGTGGACAAAAGGTTTCATTAAGATACACGTCTGCAGTGGGAGACTGCAGACTACTCTGACCAATTATTAATATTGAAATACTTATTTGGTGACTTGGTATTTCACCTTGGATGGCCTAAAAGCTTTTAAGGATAGAAACTCTTCTCAATATCTATCTTCTATATCAATATTATGAGTCAAGTAATGTGCATATGACAGTAAACTTGACAAGTGCAATGATATCTACCACCCTCTGCCTGAAGAAGTTGCTCCTCAAATTCCTCTTGAATCTAACATGCAGCAGCATCACATAAGCAGCATTCACAAGAAAAACAAACAAATTGTACACAATTTTTACAAGAAAGAACACAGAACAACAAAAATACAAGTCAATAGAAACATGGAAAACCTACAGCACAATACAGGTCCTTCAGCCCACAAAGCTGTGCTGAACATGTCCTTATCTTAGAACTACCTAGGCTTTACCCATAGCCCTCTATTTCTCTAAGCTCCATGTACCTATCCAGGAGTCTCTTAAAAGACCCTATTGTATCTGCCTCCACCACCATCGCCAGCAGCCCATTCCACACACTCACCACTCTGTGTTTTTTTTTAAACTTACCCCTGATATCTCCTCTGTACCTGCCTCCAAGCACCTTAAAATGGTGCCCTCTCATTTTAGCCATTTCAGCCCTGGAAAAGAGCCTCTGACTATCCATACGATCAATACCTCTCATTATCTTGCACACATTTATCAGGTCACCTCTCATCCTCCGTCACTCCAAGGAGAAAAGGCCAAGTTCACTCAACCTATTCTCATAAGGCATGTTCCCCAATCCAGGCAACATCCTTGTAAACCTCCTCTGCACCCTTTCCATGGTTTCCACATCCATCCTGTAGTGAGGCGACCAGAACTGAGCACAGTACTCCAAGTGGGCTCTGACTAGGGTCCTATTTTGCTGCAACAATACCTCTTGGCTCCTAAACTCAATCCCACTGTTGATGAAGGCCAATGCACTGTATGCTTTCTTAACTACAGAGTCAACCTGTACAGCAGCTTTGAGTGTCCTATGCACTCAGACCCCAAGATCCCTCTGATCCTCCACACTGCCAAGAGCCTTACCATTAATGCTATATTCTGCCATCATATTTGACCTACCAAAATGAACCACCTTACACTTATCTGGTTTGAACTCCATCTGCCACCTCTCAGCCCAGTTTTGCATCCTATCAATGTCCTGCTGTAACCTCTGACAGCCCTCCACACTATTCACAACACCCCCAACCTTTGTGTCATCAGCAAATTTACTAACCCATCCCTCCACTTCCTCATCCAGGTCATTTATAAAAATCACGAAGAGTAGGGTCCCAGAACAGATCCCTGAGGCACTCCACTGGTGACCAACCTCCAGGCAAAATATGACCCATCTACAACCACTCTTTTCCTTCTGTGGGAAAGCCAGGTCTGGATCCATAAGCAATGTCCCCTTGGATCCCATGCCTCCTTACTTTCTCAATAAGCCTTGCATGGGGTACCTTATCAAATGCCTTGCTGAAATCCATATACACTACATCTACGGCTCTACCTTCATCAGTGTGTTTAGTCACATCCTCAAAAAATTCAATCAGGCTCATAGGGCACGACCTGCCTTTCACAAAGTTATGCTGACTATTCCTAATCATATTATGCCTCTCCAAATATTCATAAATCCTGCCTCTCAGGATCTTCTCCATCAACTTACCAACCACTGAAATAAGACTCACTGGTCTATAATTTCCTGGCCTATCTCTACTCCCTTTCTTGAATAAGGGAACAACATCTTCAACCTTCCAATCCTCTGGAACCTCTCCCATCCTCATTGATGATGCAAAGATCATCGCCAGAGGCTCAGCAATCTCTTCCCTCACTTCCCACAGTAGCCTGGGGTCCATCCCATCTGGTCCAGTGACTTATCCAACTTGATGCTTTCCAAAAGCTCCAGCACACCCTCTTCCTTAATATCTACAAGCTCAAGCTTTTCAGTCTGCTGCAAGTCATCCCTATAATCGCCAAGATCCTTTTCCATAGTGAATACTGAAGCAAAGTATTCATTAAGTACCTCTGATAACTCCTCCGGTTCCATACACACTTTTCCACTGTCACATTTGATTGGTCCTATTCTCTCACGTCTTATCTTCTTACTCTTCACATACTTGTAGAACATAGAACATAGAGTAGTACAGCACAGTACAGGCCCTTCAGCCCACAATGTTGTGCCGACCCTTAAAGCCTATCTCCCATATAACCCTCCACCTTAAATTCCTCCATATACCTGTCTAGCAGTCTCTTAAATTTCACTGGTGTATCTGCCTCCACCACTGACTCAGGCAGTGCATTCCATGCACCAACCACTCTCTGAGTAAAAAACCTTCCTCTAATATCCCACTTGAACTTCCCACCCCTTACCTTAAAACCATGTCCTCTTGTACTGAGCAGTGGTGCCCTGGGGAAGAGGCGCTGGCTGTCCACTGTATCTATTCCTCTTAATATCTTGTATACCTCTATCATGTCTCCTCTCATCCTTCTTCTCTCCAAAGAGTAAAGCCCTAGCTTCCTTAACCTCTGATCATAATGCATACTCTCTAAACCAGGCAGCATCCTGGTGAATCTCCTCTGTACCCTTTCCAATGCTTCCACATCCTTCCTATAGTGAGGCAACCAGAACTGGACACAGTACTCCAAGTGCGGCCTAACCAGAGTTTTATAGAGCTGCATCATTACCTTGGGGTTTTCCTTAATCTTTTCTGCCAAGGCCTTCTCATGGCCCCTTCTGGCTCTCCTAATTTCATTCTTAAACTCCTTCCTGATAGCCTTATAATCTTCTAGATCTCTATCATTACCTAGTTTTTTTGAACTTTTCATAAGACTTACAACAGCCTTTGTACACCACTGATCTTGTACCTTACCATCCTTCCCCTGTCTCATTGGAATGTACCTATGCAGAACCCCACGTAAATATCCCCTGAATATTTGCCACATTTCTTCCATATGTTTCCCTGAGAACTTCTGTTTCTAATTTATGTTTCCAAGTTCCTGCCTGATAGCCTTGAATTTCCCCTTAAACGTTTTCCTAGCTTGTCTGTTCCTACCCCTCTCCAATGCTATGGTAAAGGAGATAGAATTGTGATCGCTATCTCCAAAATGCTCTCCCACTGAGAGACCTGACACCTGACCAAGTATTGTCAAACTGTAGTGATTGGGGTTTTGCCAGTTGGTTGAAGAACTGAATGGCTGAAAAGAACTCCAGCCTTACTTTTACTCTGACATTTCATCTTTTTTCTCCAGACCCGATTAAGGGACTCGGCCCAAAACATCGACTGTTTATTGTTTTCCATAGATGCTGTCTGGCCTGCTGAGTTCCTGCAGCGTTTTGTGTGTTGGGTGAAGAGAGCTTACTGTTCTTGAACCTGATGGGGCAGGACCTCAGGTGTAACTCCCAGTTATTGTTGACAGAACAAATATGATAGATCATGTTTGATGAGCTGAGTAGCTCAAATACTAAGACCGGAACCAGTGCTCAAGGTATCTGCTGCCTGGTTTCATTGTAGATAGAAAACACGGCTCCTTTATCCAAGAAAGGATAGAGTAACAGATAAGTCAGGGAGCTATTGGAAAAATGTTCTGAGAGACAGGATTCATCTACACTTGGAAAGGCTGCAATAGATCTGGGATTGGCAACATGGATTGTTGGTGGGAGATCCTGTCTGACTAATTTAATTGATTTTCTTTGGAGAATTAAGTAAATATATCTGTAGCTGTTTTGTTTAACATGGATTGCAGTCAAGCCTTTGACAACGGCGCACATGTGTATGTTCCACATGTTAAAGATTTGGATGTGAATGTTGGAGGCATGATTGCTAAGTTCCATGATGACAGAAAAGTGGTAATTGTGTTGATAATGAGGGATGGTGTTTTAGACCATAGTGTGGTATTAATCAATAGGAAGCCATCCAGGGTAATGGGAGATGGAATTTAACCCTGATTAGTGAGAGGTGATACATTTTGGGAGGTGTACAAAGGGGAGAGCATACACTATGATTGGTAGGGTCCTGTGAAGAACACAGGGACCTTGGTGTACATGAACAAAGATGCCTGAAGGTGGCGGCACAGGTACAAATGGTGGTGATGAAAGCTTCTGGCTATAGGCAACCATCTCCCCACCACTCTTTCAATCCACATGAAGAATCTTGACCCATTTCCTCCACAGATGCTGCCTGATCCACTGAGTTCCTCTAGCCTCTTTGCTCTATTTAACTGATTGTCAAATGCATCTTAATGTAGTGAAACATATCAAGGCATTTCATAGTTGTTGCAGAAATGGGTTTGAGGTGCATCTATAATGGCAGTAGAAAGCACAAAAGAGTCAGGAAGGAAATGCTATGGTTAAGCCCAGCAATGAAGGCTCAGGTGCCAATGGTGAAGAGATTTCACTGGCAAAGAATAATTATCTGCAATTGGATGGAGAAGGTGGGGGAGAAACAAGGAGATCTGGAACAAACCAACATGTTGTTTTAACACAAGACCCAGCACAGGTTAGGACTGACAGGTGCTTGGGGTTGGATGTGGACATTACTCTGTGTTCTCTCTCCCTGCACTGAACCCCCTCCAGCTTGCTCCTCCCACATTCTAGGGCTCCTTATAGGCACAACTGCAAAGGCAGGCCCTAAAGTCATGACCGCAACAATGAACACCAACCCTTGGGTCACCAAGTACTCGGGGCCGAATCCAGCAGCCGACCCCAGGAGGATGAGGAGGATCATCGCTGAAGATAATGAGTGGGCCCTGGCCACAGTCCAGCGGCTCAGCAACCTCTGCATCAACCACATCGTGCAGAACTTTACCGGTAGGTGAACGTAGAGAGATCACTTCGGTGAGGTCCTGTCCAGATTGATTTCAACCTCAGCCTCACTTTCCTGCATGAACCCAGACCCCCTCACTAATAGCTACAACATCATACTTCCAGGTATCAATCCATGCTTTAAGCTCACCTTTCTTATCATGCTCCTAGCATTGAAATAAATGCATTTAAGTAATTTTCCACCTCTTACTCTCTGTTTATCACTAATGGTGCAAACTACTATTTTCTTTTTCTTTCTCCTTCCCTACATCTATTCCTACACTCTGGTTCCCCTCTCCCCTCGTATCTAGTTTAAATCCACTGGAGCCTCTCTAGCAAACCCACCTGCAAGAATATTTGTCCCCCTCCAGTTCAGATGTAGACCGTCCCACCGGAACAGGTCCCACCTTCCCTGGAAAACTGCCCAATTATCTATAAATCTGAA
This sequence comes from Mobula birostris, assembly GCF_030028105.1. Lineage (NCBI taxonomy): Eukaryota > Metazoa > Chordata > Chondrichthyes > Myliobatiformes > Myliobatidae > Mobula > Mobula birostris. Next base: position 136,170,400 of record NC_092371.1, read on the forward strand.
GCCCTCCCTCCTGCACCATGTCTTCAGCCACGTGTTGATCTGTGCTATCCTACTATTTCTAAATCTAAACATTAGTTTAGTGTCATCTGAAAACTTATTAAGCATGCCTTGTACATTCTCATCCAAAATATTGATATAGATGGCAAATAGCGATGGGCCCACCATTTGATCCCTGGGAAACATCACTTGGTCATGGATTTCCAGACCAATAAACAGCTTTCCACCCTCACCCTCACCCTTACCCTCACCCTCACCCTCTGCTTCCTACCACTGCTTGGGATGGAATGGGGCGAAGTATGTGAGGGCAATATTGCATGAGAGTGTGTGTATGTATTGAGGGAGTGTGTGGATGATATTGTTTGGGTGTGTTGAGAGGGTGGTATTATGTAATGGTGTACTGTATATGTGAGTGTGTGTATGTGTGAGACAGCAAGAGGCAGTGCTTGAGGAACAGTGAGGTTTTGGGAGGGTGGAGGTGGTGTGTGTGTGTGGGTGGTGCTGGGCTGTAGTTGAATGTGTGCAGGGCTCTGACTGGCAAGAGCCAGTGCTTTGTCTCTGGTCTGATTCTGAACCTTGTGTTCGCTGGCTTCCCCTCACTAACACCTCAGTGCACCCACTGCTGAATGAACTCCCGGAGAAGAACAGGCGCAAGGTGCTGGCCAAGATCTCCACTAAAATTCCCCTGCAGGTGACAGCCAACCTGGTTAGTGATGAGGGCTACTGGCGCCGATGCTGTCTGGAGTGTTGGCAAGTGTGTGACACCTCCCAGTATGGAGGAAGCTGGAAACGGATGTTCTTCGAGCGGCTACTGAAGAACATCATCGAATACTTTGTCCCTGACACCACCGAAGTGAAGGTGGTGCTGGAGCTGATCCCACTCTGCAGGAACTATGTGAAGAGGTTGGACATTGGCCAGCTCCTGCCCCCTGTCAAGCAGACCCCAGAGAAGCTGGATGATGAGGCATCAGACACTGGGAGCGAAAGTGACGGCCCCTCAATGGATCACTTTGACTTCAGTATTTTGCTGAACAAGCTACCATTTCTGGAAGAGCTATCTGTAACCTACGGGGTGAAGGACTGTGGTATGAACTTTGAATGGAATATCTTCCAGTTCACTTACCAAGACTGCTTCTCCCTGGCAAAGGCCATTCACTCTTGCAAAAGCCTGAAGGTGCTCAGGCTGCCCTGCAACGGGATCGATGACGAACGGTTACGAGTGATTATCAAGTATCTTCTGAACCACCCCTCACTGATAGAACTGGACTTGTCCCACAATATGATCGGTGACAGTGGCTCCAAGGCTTTGGCCAAGCTCCTGCTCAAGTCCAAACTGGAGAAGGTTAACTTGTGCGACAACCAGATCGCGGCCTTTGGAGCCAAAGCCATCTCCTACAAGGTCCGCCACTTCTCCACACTCCGATCCCTCAACCTGCGTCTCAACCAAATTGGCGATGAAGGTGGAGAAGCCATAGTGCGTGCCTTGGTGAAGTCCTCGGTGGAAGACATCAACTTGGCCAGCAACGAGCTGTCGGAGCATGTAGCTGTGGTTATCTCTGAGGTCCTGATGAGGAATCAAACCCTCAAGTTCATCAACCTGTCCTGCAATAACATTGGCCCGGTAAGTATACTAGGGATGAGAGTGAGCCATGTGTCTGAATGCCATATAAACCCTCCTGTGACTAAGCCCACCCACTTGGATTATCGTCCAAGGGAGTAGCGGCTAGTACCCAGACCTTTCTAACTGCAGTGAGAAGGTGTGGGTGAGATACTGCAGTCCTTCTAGTGAAGATGCTCTCATGGTGCTGTTGGAGAGGGTGTTCCAGGATCTGGGCCCAGTGATATATTGCCAGGTCAGGATGGTGCCCGACTTGGAGGACCCCACTAGGAAAGGCAAGTGGGACCTGCTTCCAACACCTTCAATTTCTAATCTTCTGGTAGATGAGGTTATGGTGTTGGAGGGGCTGCCTTCACCGAGTGTGACAAGGCTTCTTGTTGACCAAGGGCAGTGGAAGTATGAGCAGGTGAAAGTATTCCCGCAATATCACAGGTGTTTACACTGTGGTCTTCCACAAGAACAATACATTTTACTTCACATCAGTGATAATAAATGATTTTGATACTGAAACAGGAGGCTGGACAATTAAAACTGAGATACATAGAAACAGCTCTCCAAGAGAAGTGAATCTCTGGAATTCTTTGCCCCCTGAGAGTGGTAGAGGCCAGTTTATTAGATATATTTAAGGTGGAGGTAGATAAATATTTGAAAGAGCAAGGAACTGAGAGTAATTGGTTCATTGTTGTCACATGTACCAAGAATGATGGGGTGGGCTTGAGAGGTCTGGTGGCCTACCTCTTCCATTTTCTGGTATTCTTGAGCTCAAGTGAGAGAATATAATAACAAAGTAAAGGCAGAGAGGTGTTTCACAGGAATAGTCCTGCATTCCAACAAATCCATGCTGACCAAGTTGCTCATCTGACCTAGTTCCATTCGCCTGTACTTAGTTCGTATCCCAGTAAACTAGGGGTTCCTAACCTGGGGTCCACAGACCACTCAGTTAATGGTAGGAGGCTCATGGCATAAAAAAGTTCGGAAGCCCTGATCTAAACCTTTCCTGTCCACGTACTTGTTTACCTGATTTATTAGCATCTGGCATATCCAACAAAGTGTTAGATTTATGCAGTTCTTCATTTAGATGGTGTGAGCTGTACAAAGAAACGTGGAGCAGTTTTAAAAGTGGAAAAGCTGCTGCACTGGGCAGTTCCACTCTCTAGACTGAGGAAATGGCGCAGGGGGTAGAGTTTCAGATTTTTGTATCTTTGGGATCTTTTCTGGGGAAGGAATGACCTGTGCTACAAGGACGGGTTATACCTTGCGGTAGAGCTGATGAGATGGGTTTAAACTAATTTGGCAGGGGGATGGGAACTAAAGGGACAGTTGTTATACAAGTGGATGCAGTGTGTAATGAGACTGAGGAAAGACAGACAGGTGATGGGGCAAAATTGCAGCCAGTGTGTGCTGTTGAAGTGTATTACGGGGGCAAAATCAAAAAGGGTGATGAATACATGAGTGAAGGTGTTATGTTTGAATGCACACCATATACAGAACAAGGTAGATAATCTTTTAGCTCAGAGATTGACTGGTGTGATGTAGATATCACTGAGTTGTGGCTGAATTTAAATCATGGTTGGGAGTTTAATATTCAAGGGTGGCTTTGTTGATTTAAAAAAAAATGAAATCAAATCCTTAGAAAGAGGTGACATAGGATTGGAAGATGTAGAAGGGTAGAGTTAAGAATCTGGAAAGGTAAAAAATGACCCTGTGGTGGCTATATGTGGTCCTCCAAGCAGTAGGCAGGATGTGTGGTACAAATTATAACAGGGGGTATAAGAGGCATGTTAAAAGGTCCATGTCACAATGGTCATGGGGGATTTCAATATGCAGGTAGATTGGGAAAACCAAGTGCTGAATCCTAAGAGGGAATTTGTAGAATGTCTAGAAGATGGCTTTTTAGAATAGCTTGTGGTTGAGCCCACTAAGGAAAAGGCAATTCTGGATTGTGTAATGAAGGAGCTTAAGGTAAAGGAAACCTTAAGAGGCAGTGATCATAAATGATAGAATTCAACCTGCAGTTTGAGAGGGAGATGTATCAGTATTACAGCAGAGTAAAGGGAATTACAAATGTACAAGAGACAGCTGGCCAAACAAATGATTGAAAGAGGACAGTGGCAGGGATGATGGCTAAACAGCAATGGCTGGAATTTCTGGGAGCAATTCCAAAAGAAGTACTCTAAAGAGAAGATGACACAAGTATGGTAGACAAGTGAAGTTAAAGACAGTATAAAAGCAAAAGAGACTACCTGTAATATAGTAAAAATTAGTGGGAAGTTAGAAGATTGGAAGGCTTTAAAATCCAACAGCATTCAACTAAAAAGCAATAAGGAGAGAAAAGATGAAATGTGAAGGTCAGCTAGCCAGTAATATAAAAGAAGATAACAGAGATATTTTCAGATATATAAAGAGTAAAAGAGAGACAAGAGTGGATATTGGACTGCTGAAGAATGATGCTGGAGAGGTAGCAATGGGGGACAAAATGGCGGACAGACTTAAGTATTTTGCATCAGTCTTCACAGTGGAATTCACAGCAGTATGCCAGAAATTCAAGGGTGTCAGGGGGCAAAAGTGAGTGCAGTTGCTATTACTAGGGAGAGGGTGCTTAGGAAAATAAAAGCTCCAAAATTCTAATTCACCTGGACCGGATGGTTCTGAAAGAAGTAGCTTAAGAGACTATGGAGGCATTTGTAGTGATCTTTTAAGAAGACTAGAAAATTTCAAATTTCACTCTACTTGCTAGGAAGGGAGGGAGGCAAAAGAAAGGAGAGTTATAGGCCAGTTAGCCTGACTTTAATGCTTGGGAAAATGTTGGAGTCCATTGTTAAGAATGAGGTTTCAGGATACTTGGAGGCACATGATAAAATAGGCCAAAGTCATCATGGTTTCTTTATTGGGAATTCTTACCAGCCGAATGGCCTGTTTTCCATGCTGTAGTGTTCTATGGCTCTAAATTCTGTTGGAATTATTTGAGGAAATAACAGGTAGGATAGACAAAGGAGAGTTAGAAAGATGTTTACTTGGATTTTCAGAAGGCGTTTGATAAGATGCTGCACTTGAAGTTGCTTAACAAGGCAAGAGCCCAAGGTATTACAGGAAAGATACTAACATGGATAAAGATTGGCTGACTGGCAGGAAGAAGGGTGGGAATAAAGGGGGCCTTTTGTGTTGGCTTCTGGTAACTAGTGGTGTTGGTGCTGGGACTGCTTCTCATACGTCAATGATTTGGATGATGCAATTGATGGATTTATTGCCAAGTTTGTGGATGGTACGGAGATAGGTGGAGAGGCAGGCACTGTTGATGAAGCAGGGAGTTTGCAGAAGCTCTTAGTTTAGGAGAATGGGCAAAAAAGTGACAGATGGAATATAGTGTAGGGAAGTGTATGGTCGTGAACTTTGGTAGAAGTAATAAAGATGTAGGCTATTTTCTAAATGGAAAAAATTAAAAATCAGAGGTGCAAATGGACTTGGGAGTCCTCGTGCAGGATTCCATAAAGGTTGAATTGGTGGTAAGGAAGGCAAATGCAATGCTAACGTTTATTTCAAGAGGACTGGAATATAAAAACAAGGGTGTAATGCTGAGACTTTATAAGGCATTGGTCAGACTGCTCTTGGAGTATTGTGGACAGTTTTGGACCCCTTATCTAAGAATACATGTGCTGGTGTTAGGGGGTTCAGAGAAGGTTCACAAGAACGATTCCAGGAATGAAATGGTTAACTTGTGAGGAGCTCCAGGCCTGTACATGCTGGAGTTCAGAATAATGACAGGGATGGGGGGGGGGGTGAATTTCTGAATCCCATTGGGTATTGAAGCTCCTAGATAGAGTCAATGTGGAGAGGATGTTTCCTAGAGTGAGTGAGTCTAGGATCAGAGGGCTCACCCTCAGAATAGAGGGGCGTCTATTTGGAACAGAAATGAAGAGAAACTTCAGCTAGAGATCTGAGAATCTGAAATGGATCTGTGGAATTCATTTCCAGAGGCAGCTGTGAAGGCCAAGTCATTTCAATGTATTTAAAACAGAGGTTGATAGTTTCTTGATTAGTCAGGGCATCAAAGGTTATGGGGAAAAGATGGGAGAATGAGGTTGAGAGGGATAATAAATCAGCCATGATAGAATGGCAGGGCATACTTGATGGGCAGAATGGCTTAATTCTGCTCTTGTGGTCTATTTGTATTGCCTCTTTCAGAGAAAAGTGTGCTTGTACCACAAAGTTTCTCTGCTCAACATTCCCCAGGGCCCTGCCATTTAGTGTGCTATTTCTGTCCCAGCTTAACTTCCCAAAAGCATTGCTTTGTACTGGTCTGAGTTAAATTCAACTGCCATTCCTTTGCCCACTTCCCCAGTTGATCTGGATCCTATTGTGACTTTAGACAATCTTCTCTGTCCACCACACCACCAATTTTGATGTTATCTGCAAGCTTTGTTATTTATATTTTTGTCTAAATCATTAATGTATATGACAAACAATAGAGGATACAGCACAGATCCTTATGGTACACCACTGATCACAGGCCTCCAATCTGAAAAACAACACTTCACTACCAAAAGCCAATTTTGGCTCCATCTAGCCAACTCACCCTGGATCCCATTTGATCCAACCTTCCAGGCCAGTCTACCATGCAGAATCTCATTAATCTTACCGATGTCTCAATAGACAACATCTACCACCCTGCCCTCATCAGTCTTCTTGTGATCAATTAAAACTGAGGCGTGCGGGAATTTTTTCTCATGGAGAGTGGTGAATCTCTGGAATTTTCTATGCCAACAGTTGTGGTGGATGGATCACTGGGGGATTCAGGGAGGGAGTTTTTTGAAGCTCAGGGGTTGGCCAGATCAGCGTTGGGCTAAGTGGCTCATTCTTGCTTCCATCTCCTTGTTATTATGGCAGGCAGTTTCAGGATGGCAAATTCCCTTTCCTGGAGATTATGGGTGATCCTGATGGGAATTTGTGACAATCCAGTGCCTTCACAGACACCATTAATGATCCTGTGTCCAGCTGTATTTGACTTCTTTAGTTTAACCCCTTAGGTACCGTAGTGGGATTAAAACATGCACCTCCATATCATTAGCTGAGGCCATGTGTGTAATTTGACCATATGCTACTGTACCCTTCTTCCATGGGTTTTCTTTTTTTCTGACCAGGAGGGTGGGAAGCAGTTGCTGGAGGGTCTTGCCATGAACAAGACCCTCCTGGAGTGTGACCTGCGACTGACAGACATTGGCCAAGAGAATGAGTTCGCCATCAACCAACTCCTGCACAACAACCGGGAGCGGATCTGGAATGTCATCTGCCACCCAGCCAAGGACAATGGGAACCCACAGATAGTGTCTGATCATGACTTGCAATTCAACTGAAGCCTCTGTGCCTCCCTCTGCTTCAATCCTGTCCCACCTAACCAATGTAATTTGCACCCACGGACTGAAATCTGTGGGACTATTTTATACTGTGTGGATAAATAAACATATTGTTGGAAAGTGGTTAGGCCTTGCACTTATTTGTCCCCAAGGTGTGAACCAAGACTCTTCCTCCAACTCAAGAATCTGAGAGCCAGGGACACAGTCTCAGGACTTGGCCATTTGGGGCAGAGGTGAGCAGAGGAAAGTAAATGTTTTTATCTTCTGACCATGGAGGGCTGTGGAATCTCAGTCATTGAGACCCTTCAGCCCATTTTGTCCATGCTGTGCAATATACCCACCTCAATTGATCCCTTTTGCCTGTGTTTGGCCCAAATTCCTCTTAAACTTTCCTCATCAATGTATTTGTCCAAATGTATTCAAAATGTTGTGAATGCATCTGCCTCCAACCACTTCTTCTGGCAGCTCATTCCACATACGAAGTCAAAGTTGAGTTTATTGTCACAAGCACAGTATGCACAGGTCTAATGATACCTGCCTTCTTGTGCCCCGCAGGTCTCTTTTAAATTTTTCCCTTAAACTTGTTCAAGGTAATTTTTATTTAAATCAAAGTATATATGTCACCATATACAACCTTGAGCTTTTTTTTTTTGCAGGCCCGCTCAGTAAATCCAAGAGCCTTAGTAGAATCAATGACTCAAGATAAGAAAGTGAGCCATAGGTTGTGGGAACAGTTCAGTGATGGGTGAGTGAAGTTGAATGAAATCATCCCCATTAGTTCAAGAACCTGATAATTGAGGGCTAATAACTGTACTTGAATCTGGTTAACGTGAGTCCTGTGGCTCTTGTACTTTCTTCCTGATGGCAGCAGCAAGAAAAGAGTAGGAGCTGGGTGGTAGGGGGCCCTGATGATAGATGCTGCTTTCCTGCAAAAGCACTCCAAGCAGATCCGCTCAATGGAGGGGAGGGCTTTCCTGTGATGGACTGGGCTGTATCGATTTTCTGCTCAAGGTCATTGGTGTTTCCAACGTGTAGAGCCAGTCAATATATTCTCTACCACACATCTATAGAGGTCTGTCAAATTATTAGACGTCATGTCGAATCTTCACAAACTTATAATGAAGTAGAGATGCTGCTGTGCTTTCTTCATAATAGCACTTGCATGCTGGTCCTTTGAAATGATAACACCAAGGAATTTAAAGTTGCTGACCCACTCCACCTCAGGTCTTACGATGAGGACTGGCTCATGGACCTCTGGTTTCCTCCTCCTGAAGTTAATAACCAGCTCCTTGGTCTTGCTGACATTGAGTGAGAGGTTGTTATTCTAGCACCACTCAACCAGATTTTCAATCTCCCTCCTCTATGCTGATTCATTGCCACCTTTAATTCAGGAAACGACAGTGGTGTCATCAGCAAATTTGAATATGCTGTTGGAGCTGTGTGTAGCCTCACAGACATAAGTATAAAGTGGGTAGAGCAGGGGATTAAACACACAGCCTTGTGGTGCACCTGTGCTGATGGAGATTATGGAGGAGGTGTTGTTACCAATCCAAACTGACTGGGGTCTGCAGGTGTGGAAATCCAGGATCCAATTGCACAAGGACGTATTGGAGCCGAGGTCTTGAAGCTTATTGATTAGTTTTGCACTCTAGTTTTTAACTCCTTTCCCTAGGAAAAGGATTGTGTGCAGTTACTCTATGTCTGCCCAGCATGATTTTGTACAACTCCATAATGTCATTTCTCCACATCCCCAAATTTCCTCTTTGCCAAGGAATAAATACCTAGCCTGCCCAACCTTTCTCTTACAAGTCACTCCCTTGAGTCCTGGCAATGTTCTTGTTAACCTTCCTGCACCCTTTCCAGCTTAATGGTACCCTTCCTGGAGCAGGGCAGTCAAGACTACACAATACTCTGTGCTCAGTGTCACTAATATTGGTGTCGTATTGGTTTAGTATTGACACATTTACAGAGATACAGTACAAAGCCTGCCTTGCAAACTGTTTACACAGATTACATCATTACACAGTGAACTGAGCTAAAGTAAGGTAAAACAACAATGCAGAATAAAGTGTGAAAGCTATGCAAAAATGCACTACAGGCAATCTATAAAGTGCAAGATGATAACAAGGCCAAGAGTCCATCTTGTCATACAAGAGTCTGAGAAGTGGGATAGAAGCTGTTTATGAGCCTGGTGCAATGTGCTTTCAGTTTCCATTATTCATCCAGAACAAAACTTCCTAGGGTGCGTCTTGTACAACAGCAACAGAACATCCAACTTCTGTAACAAGCTGCCCTGTCTAATGAAGGCCAGTGTGTTGGATACCACTTTTACCAGCCTGCCTGGCTGTGAGAGTTGAGAGTAGCTGGATATGGGAAATCGAAGTGGCAGATCCCCCATGGTTTGAACGGATGGAGTCGCAGATTCAGAAGGTCATTGTGCGCTTGCAAGTGGGCGACACCTCCCAGTAATCATCCCACTAAACCTGACAAGAGCATGATACCCAGACCACTGGGCAGTGAAGGAAAGTGAGGTCAGTCTGTGAGGCTTTAAGCAGGCTCTCAGAGTGGTGGAGGGACTAATATAGGAGCTGCAGAACCCAAGCTCTGGGTAACAGAAGGTAGTGTCAGCCATGGTACAGCGGTGAAATTTGGCACAGAGCAGGAGTTGTGGAATCACCAAGATCATGGGGGTGGGTGTTGTGTGGCCACAAGAATACAGAGGCAAAATTAAGTACTGTAGATAGTGTCACTGGGAGTGTCCACCCTGGATGGACTGGTCAGCATTGCACTGAGGCTGGTTGATTTCCACACTGGTTACACAGCACTGGAGAGGATGACAGGGGCACGGGGAGAACAGTGTCCACCCAGGATGAACTGGTCAGCATTGCACTGAGGCTGGTTGATTTCCACACTGGTTACACAGCACTGGAGAGGATGACAGGGGCACGGGGAGAACAGTGTCTACCCAGGATGGAGCACCACCCTGGAGACACCCTCACTCTTTTGCACGGGTGTCAAGAGTCAATGATCAAACTTACAGTATGGATGAAAGAAGATATCTGTGGTCTTCACATGGTTAACTCTGCCTCTCCAGTCCTGGCCAACTCTGAAACCTTGGTAGTGCTTCAGCCCTCCTCCATCCCATGGAGCTCTCCAGTAAGTTCTATCATTCCCACTCATCCCCAAAATCTTCCAGAAATCCTCCCATTGCTGCATGAAAATGTTTCTTGTCCGACCTTTATTTCTTCAAACTGTGTTCTCTGTAACCAACCCTTCTGTCGCTAGGAGATTAACATGATTTATCAAAATCCTTCCTAGCACTGAACTCTCAACTGTTTTCCCTGCCACCAAAGCAAAAGTCTATTGACACAGGGTTGCTAGGTTCAGGTTAGCGTGGATTTATTACAGTCAACACCATCTCTCTGGCCACACATTCATCTCCTTAATTTCCTATTTCTGTACTTGCACGTGCCTCTGGTAGTAATCTGGAGATTATTAGCTTTGAGTCCTGCTTTCCAAGCTCCTTAAGCTTTGCCTGTAGGATCACCTCCTCTTTATACCTGTGACATTGGTAATGATGTGGGCCATATCTGTTAGCCGTTTACCCTCCCCCTTCAATCTGCACCCATTAAATGACTTTGGAAGACAATACACTGTTCTGCAGACATATCCGTGACCACACAAACTCTCAATTATGAATGTTCTTCCATCTTCCTTCCATCCCACTGATGCCTCCTGGCAGTCCTCTGGTTGCTCATGAGGAACCAGTGCTCTCTTCAGTATCAAAAGGGAAAGTCTGTCCTTGAGGAAGAAGGGTTCAGGGCACCTGCACCACTCATCTGCTTCTCTTCTTCTATCAGTGGTACCAAAATTCGTAGTCTGATTAACGATGGAGAAAGTGCTGACTTCAGGAGATAGGTGGCTGGACATATATCAGCAAGTGGAATTTAATCTAGAGAACTGAGTGACGTATTTGGAGAGGATGAACAAGTCAGAGATAAGGTGAACAGATTCAACAGAAGGCATAGGTTAAATGGGGTGTGCAGGACAATTTTTATCTTTTTTAAAAAAGTGGTAGATGCCTGGCGCATTCTACCAGGGAAGGTGAGAGAAGCAGATAGTTGTGTTTAAGAGGCATTTCGAAGTGCATAAACAGGCAGGAAGTGGGAAGATATGAAACGTGGAGCTGGGTGGGATTCATTGGAACAAACATCATGGGTGAACTAACCATTTATTTGATATTTTGTCCTATATTCTTTGTACTGACTGGCCTGTGACTATTTAAGGGGAACGGAAGCATCGGAGGTAGTATTAAGAACCACAAGGTCATGCATTAATAGTGCTCTGAAGCCGATGTATGTGGTGGCAGGAATGTTGGTGCAGCCCACAGTAATTTCAGCCACTTCCCATTCTCTAGTGCCTTTTAACAATAAAGTGTATGCATAATCAGAGGTATGGAGTTACATTAGGGATCTGATGATAGGACGGACCTATGATAGATACTGCGCGATTCAAAATTGAGGGGTGATATTCCCCCTCTCTGCATGAGCGCCCCCTGCCGCTGGCGGCGCTGTCACGGGCGGGCAGACTGGCTAAGCGGCTGGACACTGCTCGCTTCCGCCTAGGACTTTGCCGTCAGCTGTCGGGTTGGAGCCACCTGCGGCGGGAGCCTGGAAGTCGGAGGCTCCGCAGGACACCGAGTGATGCTGGAGGCCCGCCCGCCCGCCAAGGGGATCAGAGCGCAGGGGAATCAGGCGCCGAGTCTGGGACCGGGGCAGGGTCGAGGCCTAGACGGAGTCTGAGCGAGCAGAGCGGCAGAGCGCGGGAATCATGGAGCTGGGCCGGAGGTGGAGGTGGGGGCGGAGGGGTGTTGGGAGGGAAGGGGTGGGGAGAGAAGGGTGAAAAGAACGGGTGGTGGAGGAGGAGGAAAAGAGGTGGCGAGGAGAAAGATGGACGGAGAGGGTGGTGGAAGAAGGGAGGGAGGTGATGACGGGCGAAGAGAGGGGCACAGTTGGGTGGATGTGCTGGGGAAGCCAGCTCATGAGGAACAGGTCCCTCAGCCACAATGTCTACCTGTGTACGATCCTGTCCGTCCATTCCCTGCCCGTTCGTGTCTAACAGCCATTTAAACACCACTAATGTACTTGATTCCACCAGTTCCCGGCAGCACATTCCAATGTGTTTAAAAACCTGTCCTGCACATCTCCTTTAAACTTTCTCCTCTCACCTCAAATGCAGGTAATCTGGTTGTCGACATTTCTACCCTGGGAAGAGACTGACTGTCTACCCTGTCTGTGCCTCAGGTTTCCCCCCAGCTTCCAGAGTCAAAGAGAAAACAATCCAAGTTTGTCCAACCTTTCCTTATAGCTCGTACAGTCTAACCCAGACAGCATCCTCTTAAACCTCTTCTGTACATCTACCGATGAAGACAAGCGTGCCATACGCCTTCTTTACTAAACTGTCTACTTGCGAGGCCACTTTCAGCTCCTTCTGTACCTCAGTGCTGTGAAGGGTCCTGCAGTAAACTACACCTATCCCCTACAGTAATCTTCCCAAAGTGCAACACCTCACACCTAGCTGGTTTAAACTCCATCTGTCATTTCCGCCCATATCTGTAACTGGTGAACCATACATCTCACCGTATCCTTTAACCATCCTCTACACTGTCAATAACCCCACCAGTGTGTGTGGAGCTAATTAAGTTTAATAACCCACCATCTACATTTTTGTTCATTTATATATACTCAAAGAATAGATTCCAACATGCAACAGAGAGAGAGGGCTACAACTGAATTACAACCAGCACTACCCGCTGCCCTCCTGTACTACAGAATAGACAGGACCTGTACTGAACCGGAAAGGTCTGACTCATCTGCCGGTCAGTATTGTGCCTGAGAGCTGGTACCTGCCACGTTGCTCCTTGGGAGATGGGTGTTAGTTACCAGATACAGAGAGGAGAGGTGGTGGGGCATGGAGAATTAAAGCAACAGGCAACAGGGAGTCAGCATCGCCAAAGTGTGCTCCCTCAGCACCACCTGTCCCGCAGGTGTGAAGGACATACCTTGGTCCTGTACAGATGCATTACGGGGGTCCTGGGACAGGACAGCTAGAATTAATCTCAGAGAGACACCGGATCCTGAGGGTCTGCGCGAGAGAGACACTGATACGTTGTTACCTCAAGGTTGAGTCCAAGCCATGGAACTCTTCGGTAAGGAATTTCTTCCTAAGGCTTGTAAATCTCTGGAATTCTCACAGAGGGCTGTGGATTCCAAGTTGATAAATTCACAGCAGAGATCAGATTGTTCACTGGCAGGGAATTGAGGGGTGCAGACGCAGTGGGATTCAGTCTGGTGGGAGTGGCTGCTTCTGTTTTTTTCCCTGCGAGGGGTGGAGAGGGGTTTGAACAAGGGAGGTTAACCTGGGTTGTTTTCTTTGAGCAGAGGCTGAGGGGAGACCTGATCAGAGTTTATAACATTCTGAGAGGGTAGACAGCCAGAATTCCTCCTCCATGGCAGAAATGTCAGATAGTAGAGGGCATGTTAGGAAAAGGGGAGGTGCAACGTGACCTGGGTGTCATTATACACCAGTCATTGAAAGTGGGCATGCAGGTACAGCAGGCGGTGAAAAAGGCGAATGGTATGCTGGCATTTATAGCGAGAGGATTTGAGTACAGGAGCAGGGAGGTACTACTGCAGTTGTACAAGGCCTTGGTGAGACCGCACCTGGAGTATTGTGTGCAGTTTTGGTCCCCTAATCTGAGGAAAGACATCCTTGCCATAGAGGGACTACAGAGAAGGTTCACCAGATTGATTCCTGGGATGGCAGGACTTTCATATGAAGAAAGAATGGATGAACTGGGTTTGTACTCGTTGGAATTTAGAAGATTGAGGGGGGATCTGATTGAAACGTATAAGATCCTAAAGGGATTGGACAGGCTAGATGCAGGAAGATTGTTCCCGATGTTGGGGAAGTCCAGAACGAGGGGTCACAGTTTGAGGATAGAGGGGAAGCCTTTTAGGACTGAGATTAGGAAAAACTTCTTCACACAGAGAGTGGTGAATCTGTGGAATTCTCTGCCACAGGAAACAGTTGAGGCCAGTTCATTGGCTATATCTAAGAGGGAGTTAGATATGGCCCTTGTGGCTACGGGGGTCAGGGGGTATGGAGGGAAGGCTGGGGCGGTGTTCTGAGTTGGATGATCAGCCATGATCATAATAAATGGCGGTGCAGGCTCGAAGGGCCGAATGGCCTACTCCTGCACCTATTTTCTATGTAATCTATGTATTTCAGGTGTGAGGGGAATTTAGATGAGATGTGCAGGGCAGGTTTTTTGTACCCCCTGCCCCCACCTGAAACACACTGCCAGGGGTGCTGGAAGAGCATAGAACAGTACAGTGATAGACCCTTTGGCCCAGCGTTATGCTAACTAATTAAACACCAAACTAAACTAATCCCTTCTACCTACACAATGTCCATATCCCTCAATTCTCTGCACAGTCACGTGAGCCTCTACCAAATTGATGTCCTCCACCACCCTGGTAACCTCTTGCTCCATGTAACTTCTTTGAACTTAGCTATTCTTATCTTAAATGCATGCTCTTTATTATCAATACTGGGAGAAAGATACCACCTGTCTACCCTGTGTGTCTCTCATCATCTTATGAACTTCTATTTGAGGTCTTCCCTCAGCCTCCACTGCTCTAGAAAAAAAAAACAAATCTGCCCTAACTCTGCTCATAGCCCCTGCCCTCTAATCCAGACAGCATCCTGGTAAAGTTTTTCTACACCCTCTCCAAGAAATCCACATCCTCCTTATAATGGATCAATCAGATGTTATAAAGCTGCAATACAACTTCCTGACCCTTACACTCAATTTGTTCAATAAATCACCATCTGCCTTTGTTATCACCCTATCAATGTGTGCAGCAGGTATGATAAAAACGCTGCTCGATGAATGTGAATGTGCAGGGAATGGAGAGATATTGGCAGAAGAGAATTAATTTAATTCAGCATCATGCTCAGCACAGTTATGGTGAGCCCAAGGGCCAGTTGCTGTGCTGCTCTCTGTTGGGTTTCAGGTGGGAGCAGCAGTGATCACTGGCCCTGGATCCTGCCCCATTCAGAAAGACCCTGGCCTCAGCCCCTCACTCCCCATCCTTCCACTCCCTTTTATGGGAACTATCTGTCATAACCTCCTTAGCTCCTGGGAGAGCCGGAGATTCACCACACACAAGAAATTCCCTCCCACTTCAAATCCTGATCCTGCTGCCGCTGGTTCTAGATATCCTCAACAGTGATAACACCCTCTTCGCACCCACCTCATCAGACGCCCCCCCCCCGAATCTGATTGTCAATAAGGTTCCCTCTCATTCTTCTAAATGCCAATTGGCCCAACCTGATCAACCTATCTTCACCTGAGCAGGGAGGGAGGTAGGCATGGGGAAGGAGGGGCAATTGAGGGAAAAGCAATGTGGAGAATAGGGAGGGATGCTGGAGTTGTATGGGGTCATGGTGGACGTGGATGGGTTATGTCCATGAAGGGAGGAGAGTTGTTCAGGGCAGGAGGGGCGACAGAAAGGAACTGAGAGGTGGAGGGGAGTGGGAAACAGCTGGTGGGAAGTTTAGGCAGGGAAAGAAATTGGAAGAGGTCTAGGTGGTTCAGGGAAGAAAGGGACGTGTGAGGTGGGACGTGGAGAGGAAGGAATAGAGGTGGAGAGTCTGAGAAATGACCCTTTGAACTGCCACATCCATGTCCATGCTGACCACCAGACCCCTGCGCTCTTTACCAGCATTTGATGTATAGCCTGCAGCGTCTTGGGGATTCAATGCTTGGATTAATACTCCTCACATTTGAGAGAATTTCCTCCTCCCCCCTCTCAGACAATGCATTCTGCATTCCAGTTCCCCCACCCCAGGGAGCTCTTCCCCAGGAGCCGCCTGAACCACCTACACACCTTAAGCCTATTCCCTCTGGTCTTCAGCAATTGGCATGGCCGACATACCTGATACACTTGTATCAGGCATCTCTCCCCCTTCACTGCAGGGAAGAGAAACCCAGCCCATCTGGTCTCTCTTGACTTGCCTGCTCCATCCCAGCCAACGTCCTGCTGAGTCTCCCCAGTAAACATCCTTCCAGTAATGTGACTGGAACTGCACACTGTACTCAACTTGCCTGCTCCTGTATACTGTGCCCTGATTAATGAGGGCAAGATCTTCCTGCACTGCTGCCTGCTGGCCTCCTTGGACTTGTACACTGTTCTTAATAGTACTCCACAGTACCATCACCTCACCCCGATCAGGATTAAAGCTCACCTGCTGCTCACACTGCCCCTCTTACAGCAACACCATCCTCTAGTCTACAACTGTTCTTGTCAGCAGTGTGGTGAATCTCAATGTGGGGCACTTGCTCAGGCTCGAGGGGAAGAAGGAGCTCAGCCGAGTCGGGAGAACCATGCTAAAGCTCTGTATTTTGTGTTTCAGCACCGTGCCGGTCCTGATCCTAGTCCTGGTCCTGCTGAGCTCCCCATGCAGGGCTGAGGACCCTCACCCAGACGAGGTGTGGACAGATTTCTGGGTGGTGCGTTTTGTCATTAACCTGGCAGGTTATGCCACCATCCTTCTCCCCGGCTACCTGCTAGTGCAGTACTTCAAACGCACAAACTACCTAGAGAGAGGCAAGTCTTCTGCCCTGGGATCGGAGGGCAGGGCAGTACCTGGGTGGGGATGTTGTGGTGTCAGAGGACGTGGGGCCCCAGGTGGGGTCAATGCACAGTGTTTCTGGGGAGTACAATGTTCTCAGGGGTCAATGGACGTGCGGTTCGCAGGTCAGACAGCATCTGTGGGGAGAGAGCACCAAGTCTGGACTTTGAGTCCAGTGATACCCCAAAGCCCACCCACCATCTTCTGAAGGTGGGTCTCTTCAGAAACATAACGTGGTTTCGTCAGGGCTATACTAACTGCCTACTCCAGGGTGCTCGGAGAACCACAGTCTTAACCCAGCACAGGATTCCTGCCTCTGACCCGCTCCTGTAGATTGTCCGGGGTGGGGATGGGAGTCGCCTTTCAGTATCCCCAACTGATCTCCAGTTAAGCCCCATGAGCCCTGGCAAGGCTCTCTGCAAGACTGTCTGCATTGAGGGAGCTTTGTGTTACAAGGTTAATGGCCAAGCTGTGAGGTAACTCCCTGTTCTCCCGCCTTCTCTTCCAGGTCGAGGCTTCTGTTTCCCAGTGATAAGCACCTGTGTGTTTGGCAGTGAGGTGAAGACTGGGGTACAGGATGAACACTCCCCAACTTCCCGAACGGAGGCTGCAGAATCATCTCCCACCAAACAGACGTTCAAGTTGCTGGCCTGTGCCCTCGGACTGCAGGTGAAATACCAGTGATCCCATCACCTGCTCCCAACCAATTCCTGCACCCCTCCCGGTGTTGATTGACTGTCCGAATGCTGCTCCGGCCCCTTGAAGCACCAGTTCAGCCTGCGCCACTGCGCCACTCCCAAGATATTATCACAGGAAGCATTTCTTCTGTTCCCCTGCTGGACCAGCCTTCCCCCTCAAATTCTCATCCTCTGATCACCAGCTGATGAAAACAGCTTTCAGTAATTTCCACTCTCCAGCCGGTTGTGAACCAACCCATCCCATCACAACAACAGCGTGTATTACAGTTAACCCTAACCTACATCAATCATTCAGAGTAAAGTGGTCAGCTGGTTTATTATTGTCACGTGTACCCAGGTACAGAGAAAAACATCGTTTTGCATGACACTCAAACAGATCCTGTCATCTCATCAGCGCACTGAGGTAGAACAGGTTTAGCAATAACAGAACACAAACAAAAAATGTTAACAGCTACTGAGAGAAAGTGTAATGCAGGTAAACAAGGTGCAAGAGGATACAATGAGGTAGACTGAAGTCAAGAATTCATCTTATCATATTAATTCAGTCGTCAATTATAACAGGATAGACACTGTCTTTGAGCCCGGTGGTGCGCACTTTCAGGCACTTGTATCTCTGCCCGATGGGAAGGGGAGAAGATAGAAGATTTGGGGTGGCTGGGGATTTTGTTCTTTGCTTTACTGGTGCTGTGAGATGTTTAGACTGAGGGAGTGGAGGGGAGCCAGCTTTTCATGATGTTCTGAGCTACGTCCACAACTCTCTGCAGTGTGGCACATACTACGTGTGCTGAGTGATTCATCCAATTCTACCGTTGTTGAAACTCTTTATCCTTCTGTGTTGGACACTACAGTAGCATAGTCTCAAAGCACCCGAGACCAAAGCCCCATCCCTAAGTGAGAATCATACAGCAAGGAAACATCCCCTTCAGCTCAACTGGTCCATAGTGTTCGAGATTCCCATCCAAGCTAGGCCCATTTGCCCACATCCCTCATTCCTATCTGTGTGTCTGCGATGGGACAGGTGGGTGATGGAAATGTGAGGAAAATAAAAATGGGATTTAATGTTGGATCAGCTTTGATTGGGTGATGGTTGACATGGACCTGGTGGTCTGAAGGGCCAGTTTCTGTGCTGTATCTCTCTCCATCTCACTTCTGCAGCCTGGTTGCACAGTCACCGTGGGAATTCTTCTTGAACTTTGCAGCACTGCCTCTCACATCAGTCAGTGCCCATCGTCTGACATTGCTGCCCTGTGCCCTCACCCAGCCCCAGGTCCTCGGGTTCTAAAACTCTCTCCTCATTAGCACAGCTCAGAGTGAAAGCTTACACGGCCTCCTGCAGTAGTGTTGTGTGTCCACGGTGCAGAATCACAGGGCTGCCCAGTAACGGGAAGTGCTGAGACTTCAGAGTGAGCCAGAGGCATAAAACATAGCAACAGGCCCAACTGATCTGTTCCAACCTGCACCATTGAGCACCAATTCCAATACCCTTCATTCAGCTTGTTTCCCTCCAAATGCTTCCTAAATGAGACCATTGTACCTACCTGAACCACTTCCTCTGGCAGATTCCAATTACTGTACGAAATGTTACCTCTCAGGGCCCTTACCCCCAGTCGCGGCTCCCTAGTTCTAAACTCCCCTACTTTGGGGAAAAGACTGTTACCATTCACCTTATCTATTCCTCTCATTTTTAAATGTAATGTTGCCTCTCATTCTCCTAGGATAAGGAATAAAGAACTAACCTGGCCAACCTCTCCCTATAACTCAGGCCCTCTAATCTTGGAAACGTCCTCAAATCTTTAATGCACTTTTTCCAGTTTAACTCTTATAACAGGTTGACCAAAACAGCAGAGTACTCCGGGCAAGTGTGGCCTCACCAACGACTGCAGCATAATGTCTGACTCCCATACTCAATGCCTTGCTGAAGGCCAGCATGCTAAATGCCTTTTTCACCATCCTGTCTACTTGGGCGCAATTTTCAATGAACTATGCATTTGTACTCACTCCTAAGTTGCTCTGTTTCATTATACTCCCTAATGCCCTACCATTAATCGTACAAGTCCTACACTGGTTTGACTTTCCAGTACATCACTTCACATTTATATTATTAAAATTAATTTGCCATTCCTTGGCCTATTCCCTAACCGATAAAGATCAGGTGGTTAAGGAGGCATGTGGTGCATCGGCCTTCATTAGTGGTTGGATTGAGTTTAAGAGCCGTAAGGTAATGTTGCAGCTCTATAAAACACTTGAGGTATTGTGTTCAGTTCTGGTTGCCTTCAAGGAAGGATGCGGAAGTTTTAGGAGAGGGTGCAGAGGAGATTTACTGGGGGGAGTTGCCCTCTGAATTTCCCCCTTAAGAGTAGGCCTAGACATTTTATAGTCAAAGGGATTCACTCAACCCCGACCTCCTAAATCCAACGTATGCTTCCTTTTCTTGACCAGTGCCTCGATATCTCTTGTCAGGCACAATGAGGCCACCCTCAGGGTGAAGGAGCAACACCTTATATTCCATCTAGGTAGCCTCCAACCTGATGGTGTCAATATCAATTTCTCCTTCCAGTAAAAAGAATTCCCTCCCCATTCCCCACTCTTGCTTCTTACCTCTTCTCACCTCTGTCCCCTCCTTCTCCAGCCTTTTACCTTTCCTACTGACCTGTCTTCACCTATCACCTTCCAGCTATCATCTTTCCCCTCCCCCCCGAAGAACTTTTTATTCTTTCGTCTTCCCCTTTCCTTTCCAGTCCCGAAGAAGGGTCTCGGCTTGAAACATTAACTGTTTATTCATTTCCATAGATGCTGCCTAACCTGCTGAGTTCCTCCAGCATTTTGTGTATTGCTAAAGTTTAATTGAGTATTTGTTTCTTCGCCTTTACTGTGTAACTGGCTATCCTGATGAGTAAATTTGCTCTTACTGGTTACTGCTTTATCCCATGACTTGCTCCTACACACCCGCCAATCTAGTTCAAACCCTCCCGTGTAGCAGAGCAAATTTGTTCCTGGCTGGTTTGAGCGCAATCCATCCCTCTTGTACAGTTCACCTCTACCCCAGAAGAGATTCCAATGATTGAAGAACTTGCATCTCTGCCTCGGTTTCTTAGCCATGAGTTCATCACTAGCACACAGAACTGGGAGTAATTGGGAGATTTCTACCCTTGCGGTCCTGTTTTTTAGCTTCTTGCCTAACTATACTCATTCTGCTAGACATTATTTCATATGCTACCCACATCATTTGTTCTGGCACATCCAACAGCCTCTGGTCAAATTTTCTGCAACTGTTCAAGGACATCCTTGACCCTGAAACTCAGGAAACACTTCACCAGCCTGTCATCTCTTCCACAGCCACAGAATTGATAAATTGGTTTATTATTGTCATATGTACTGAGACTTGTTTTGCATGCCGTTCCTCCAGATCAATTCATTACAACAGCACATTGAGATAGTACAAGGGAAAACAATAACAGAATACAGAATAAAGGCTTACAGGGAAAATATAGTGCAGATAGGCAATAGTGAGGTGGATTGTGACCATTTAGTAGTCTTATATCAGCAGGATGGAAGCTGTATGTGAGCCTGGTGGTACATGCTTTTAGTCTTTTTGTTTCTTTATTAAGTCACCTATCACCATCACCTTATCTGTCCATACTCCCTTTCCCACTGAACCTGATACCTGAATACTACTGCTCGTCCCTGAAAGAACATTTCCCTCAAAATGGTATAACTATTAGTGATAGGAATGGCCACAGGGGAATCCCTCACTGACTACCTACTCCCCTTACTTTTTCCGGTGGTTATCCATCTGCCTGAAGCCTGTACCACCTCAGTAAAACCCTTATCTCTGAAGCTGTTGTCCCACATGACCTATGAGTACCTCCTGCTCCAGCTCCAGTTCCTGGACCCACTGTTGGGAGCGGCATCTGATATAGTTTTCAGGGAAACCTTACCGTTGCCAACTTGTAGAAGTAGTACTGTACTGCCCTGACTACACAGAATCAAGTATTAACAGCAAAATGAAACTTTACCTGAGTCTCCTTACCAAAACCTTTAAAAAAACTCAAATAGCCTCGGTAGTTCCTCACTTGCCCTTTCTCACATTAACTGTTCTGTTTGAGCCTTTGTCTTCTTCGTGCCTGCTGTTAGTTCATTAATTAGCCAATTAGATTATAATTAACTAATAATTACCAAACTTGCCTCTTGTAAATACTGGAAGGAGAAACACTAAAGCAAGCCTTTTAAATGCTGTCTCTCACTCGGTCCTGAACTCTGTGAAGTAAAACTCACCAAAAGTCATGATAGAAATGTCAGACATTAGAGAGTATATATTTAAAGTGACAGGGAAAACGTTTAACGGAAAAGAGTGGGGCGAAGTTTTTTCTTGCCCCACAGAGAATGGTGGATGCCTGGAAAAGGCTACCAAAGATGGCTTTGATGGAAGCAGATAGATGAGTATGTGGGGTACGGAGAGATGTGGATCACTGGCAGGCAGGAGGGCTCAGCTTAATTTGTCAGCATGTTTGACACAGACATGTGGGTAAAGCTATTTGGTACATTAGTTTATTATGGTCACTTTTACGAAGGTACAGTGAAAAAATTAGTTTTGCGTGTCATCCATACAGATTAATTCATCACATCAGTATGTTAAGGTAATACAAGGAAAAACAACAACAAAATGTGGAATAAAATGCTACATTTATAGAAAGAGTGCAATACAGACAGACAGTAAGGTGCAAGGCCATGGAGAGAGAGATTCTGAGGCCGGTTCTCTGTTTTATCAGACTAGGGAACCATTCAATGGTCTTATGACAGCGGTCCCTGAGCCTAGTGGCACCTGCTTTCAGGTTCTTCGATATTCTACATGATGGGAGGGCGACCAGGGAGACCGTCTGGGGTGTGTGAGGGCTTTGATTTTGCTGGCTCCCTTCGTGTGGCAGTGAGATGTGTAGAAAGAGGCCGTGGAGGGGATGGACTGGGCTGTGTTTACAACTCTAGCTTTTTGCAGTGTTGGGCTGACTGATTGCCATCCCAAGCCACGGGCGCATGTTCCTGTAATGTCCCATGTTCTGTTTTGTTGCTCTACTAGGTGTCCTATCTGACATGGGGTGTGCTGCAGGAGCGTGTGATGACCCGCACCTATGGGAAGACAGACACCGACCCCGGGGTGAAGTTCCGCGACTCCCAGTTCCTGGTCTTCATGAACCGTATCCTGGCAGTGACGGTGGCCGGCCTTAGCTGTGCCCTGACCAAGCAGCCCCGCCACGGTGCGCCCATGTACAAGTATTCCTTTGCCTCGCTCTCCAACATCCTGAGCAGCTGGTGCCAATACGAGGCCCTCAAGTTCATCAGCTTCCCCACTCAGGTGCTGGCCAAGGCTTCCAAGGTCATCCCTGTCATGCTGATGGGCAAACTGGTGTCTCGCAAGAGCTATGAGTACTGGGAGTACCTGACGGCTATTCTCATCTCGGCCGGAGTCAGCATGTTCCTGCTGTCCAGCAGCCATGACAAGCGGCCATCCACCGTTACTACCTTCTCGGGTGTGGTCATCCTTGCTGGCTACATCCTCTTCGACAGCTTCACCTCCAACTGGCAGGACGCCCTCTTTGCCTATAAGATGTCCCCGGTGCAGATGATGTTTGGGGTCAACCTCTTCTCCTGCCTCTTCACTGTGGGCTCTCTGCTGGAGCAGGGGGCCTTCTTCCAGTCACTAGCCTTCATGTCACAGCACCTGGAGTTCGGCGTGCACGCCGCGTTGCTATCTATCTGCTCCGCCTGTGGCCAGCTCTTCATCTTCTACACAATCCGCCAGTTTGGGGCGGCC
Organism: Mobula birostris; assembly: GCF_030028105.1. Taxonomy (NCBI): domain Eukaryota; kingdom Metazoa; phylum Chordata; class Chondrichthyes; order Myliobatiformes; family Myliobatidae; genus Mobula; species Mobula birostris. The sequence goes on from NC_092371.1 coordinate 136,193,572, forward strand.
GCCTTCACCATCATCATGACCCTGCGCCAGGCCTTTGCCATCCTGCTCTCCTGCCTCCTCTATGGCCACTCTGTCTCCCTACTGGGTGCTCTGGGCATCGTCACCGTCTTCCTTGCCCTCTTCCTCCGTGTCTATGCCCGCAGCCGTGTCAAGGCAAAGAAGAGACTGGCACAGTCTGTTCCGGCAGTACAGAGGGTGTAGGCTGGCCAGTCACGGACAGGGCAAGGCTGATGGGTCTGCCGCAGGTGCCAAGCCTGGGGGTGGGAGTGGGGAGTAGGGGAGGGGAGACCCAGGGAATGCACGGTCCATCCCACCGACACGGGGTGAGAGACTCTCCATAGTTCAGGTCACTGCACCTTTCCTCAGCTGGGGCCAGAGAATGGTGTGGGTTTGTGTCTGTTTGCATTGGGATTGTGTGTGTAATGTATAGACGCAGAAGCAGGCTGTTTCTCTGGATATTGTGTGTGTGTGTGTACAGCTTTTGAGTCATGCTGTATACTTGGATATGTGTTTTTTGTGTGTAGGTTGTGTATGCAAGTATGGGCTGTGTGTGTGTTTGCGCTGGTGCCTTGAGGCACGTGTTTGTACATTGGGCTGCATGTGTTCAGCATGCAGCGGTGTATTTGTGGGTTCTGCTGATGCATGTACAGTGAGTGACCAGACCACAGTTGAGGTTGAGTGGTTGACCTTCCTGGACCTGTCTCTGGTGCTTGCCTGTATTCACTCCAAACCTCTTCTCCCCTTCCCACCACAACTGGCTGCTGACTCCGTTTGGAAAGCCTGGCCCATTCCAGGTGCATGGTACTCCATGTAGTTTTACTGGGGCTTTCTGAAGCCTATTTTATATACTGTCGGCGTATACACAGACTGGTATTACACTGGCTGCTGTGTGTGTTTTTATACCTGACTGCTTTCAGTTTAGGGAGTGTGGGTGATGGGCGCTGGACCTCTGCTGTTGGAAGTGACCCCATTTCCCCTTCTGTGTACCTGGGTGTGGAGCCAGCATCCATCTGCAGAGCTGGCGAGTTGATTCTCACTAATAAAATATTTTGGGTGAGTCCTGTCGTCTCTCGTTCTCCTCTCTCGCACTGCAGAAGGAATTCAGCATGGACAGTTCAAGCTGAAGGTGAAGAATCCTGTCACTGACAGTGGGCAGACCCCTTGACTGGTGATTGGATTGGGGCTCACCCACCCCATTCAACCAGTCTCTTAGCCATTCAGTCCGTTAACACAGGAGGGGACCATTGAGGCAGATATTCTGTCCCTGTCTTCTGTTGGGACGGGTACCCTGTCCACTAATCGAATTAGGAATGTATTCTTATAGTTTAGACAAACAAGGGATGATCTCAGAGTCACTTGGTAGGGGGAAATTTCAATTCAAACCCTGCATCAGGACTGGGGGTCTTGGGGCTGGCTGGCAATGGGTAGATTTGTGAGGGGGGTATGTGAGAATGTCAGTAGTAAAGGGCAGTATTTATAGTACAGATCACCGTTGTGTTTCAAATGAGTTATTTATTGTCATAGGTACCAAGGTACAGTGAAACCCTTTCTGCATGCCACCCATACAGATCATTTCATGATAACAGTGCATTGAGGTAGTACTAAGGAAAGCAGTGAGAGTGCAGACTGAAGTGACGGTTATAGAGAAAGTGTAGTGTAGGCAAACGATAAGATGCAAGGGCCATAAAAAGGAGGATTGTGCAGTCAAGTGCATCTTATCGTACTAGGAGAGTGATAACAGTGGGATAGAAGCTGTTCTTGAGTTTTCAGGCTTTGTATCTTCTGCCTAATGAAAGGGAGGGGGAAGAGGGTGACCAGCTGGTGGAGCAGCAAGAAGTGCAGACAGAGGCCATAAATGGGAGGCTGGTTTCCATAGTGTGCTTGAACTGTACACACAACGCTGCAGTTTCCTATGATCTCAGGCAGAGCAATTGCCACACCAAGCTGTGATACATCTGGATAGGATCCAGTTGCATGGTGCATCTCTAAAGATTCTTTAATCTGCTGACGAAGTAGAGATGCAGGTGTGCATTCTTCACCACAGCATCAGTGTAGTCGAATGAGGACAGGCTATTGTTGATGTTCACTCCCAAGATATTGAGCTCTCACCTATCTTGCTCTCAGTGCTGTTAATATGAACATGAGCATAATGCACACTTATTGAAGTCAACGGCCTGCTCTTTGGCTTTACTAACATTAAGGGAAAGGTGGTTGTCATCGTGTCACTACGCTCTATTTGCTGTAATCTGACAAGTGAGATTTGCCCCAGTGCAGTGGTGGTGCAGATGGAATCAGAGCAGTATCTGGCCATGGTTGTGAGTGTATAGGTAGGGGGCTAAGCGTGAGTAGGAGGCAGAGGATGCAGTTTTGTAGAGCACTAGTATTAAGAATAATTGTGATGGAGAGGTTGTTGCCTAACCTTAGTGTTTGCATTGTTAATGAAGAAGCCAAGGATGCAATTGTTAATGGAAATGTTGGGTCCTAGGTCTAAGAGTTCAGAGATGTATTTGCTTGGAATTGAAGCTGGAACTGTCATCAGTAAACAATGGTCTGATATCCTCCAGGTCCACTGTAGATTAATTTAGGCAGTACATTTTCCAGCATAGCTGCATTGTACATGGTCTCTTCTGGGTCAAAGGACCAAAATCAGAAGCAGCAGGTTGGAGATCAAATTCTGAAAACAGCAGGTAAGGCAGCATATGTGGGAAAGAAACTATAAATACTTAAGGTGTGTGCATCTCCATCACGACTGGGAAGAATAAATCAGTTACATTGAGTGACAGAGAGCATGGGTCAAAGGTATTGCCAGGGTTGTGGAAAATACCTTTTAAATGCAAGTCGGGCAGTCTGAGTGGGGAACCGCACTCTGACCTCTGGCCTCCTGCACTGACTCAATGAGCCAGTCATACAGCCCAGAAGCTCAAGGTCCATTCACAGTGCCTCCTGCGTTGGTCCAGTTTGCCAGCATTTGACCCATCTGTTGGGTTATGTTGCCATTATACAAAGATGTGGGTTAGTTTGCACTTGGGAGTATTGTGTACAATTTTGGTCACTTCTCTAGGAAAGCAACCGGGCTGGTGGCATAGTGGCGTCAGTGCCAGACTTCAGGACAAAAGGTCCTGAGTTCGAATCCAGCTGGCTCCCCTGCATGCTTTCTATCCATGCTGGGTCACGAGCTGGTGATCTCTTTGGAAACTCACCTAGAAGGTAATGGTAAGTCACTGCTTTAACACCTCGTACATAGTTCCCCACTACGTCAGAGAGGCTTGGAGGGAAATCGTCTGCTACCAGAGAAACTCTGGATGCGACATATCTTTGCTTTCCTATAGGAAAGATGTCATTAAGCTGGAAAGAATGTAGAAGAGATTTATAAGGATCCTGCCGGGATTCAAGGGACTGAGCTGGAAGGAAGAATAACAGTATAGACTATTTTCTAAACGGGGGGGGGGGGGGGGAGAGAGATTAGGAGTCAGTTCAGGATTTCCTTAAGATTAACTTGCAGGTTGAGTAGGTAGTAAAGGCAGCAAATGCAACATTTTCAGAGGACCAGACCATAAAAGCAAGAATGTTCAGCACAGACTTTGTGTGCATATGAGCAGTACTGTGTCTGAGGAAGGATATGTTGATACTGGAGAGGGTCCAGAGGAGATTCACAATAATGATCCCAGGAATGAAAAGCTTAAAGTATAAGGCACTGTACTTGATGAGTTCAGAATGATTGGGGGGGGGGGGGGTAAAACCTACCATTTTCAGGAAGACCTGGATAGAGTGGATGTGGAAAGTACATTATCATTAGTAGGGAGGCCTAGGATCTGCGGGCATAGCCTCTGGATAATGATTTGTCCCGTTACAACTGATGATGGCCAGTGAGGCGGTACGAGTAGGGAGATAGAGTCAGACAGAGAAAATAAAAGGTGTCCATTAGCCAGAGCAGACAGACATGGGAGGACTAGTGTGGTAAACTGAGGATAGGGGGTTGTGAGGGATGCCTGTGACACAGATCAGTGTTGGGACCCTTGCTGGCTGTGATAAAGAATGGTACTTCAGAGACAGGCCCTTCAGCACACATGTATGCCTACCTGTACCAATCTCACACTCTGCATTAATTCCACATAGTTGCAAGAAAATTTGTGAACCCTTTGCAATTACCCAGTGTTCTGCCTTACTTACTTACTCAAAATGTGGTCTGGTCTTCAGCCAAGTCACAATAATAGACAAATACAATCTGCCTAAACTGATAACACACAAACAATTGTACCTTTCCTGTCTTTATTGAACACTTTGTTTAATCATTCACAGTCCAGTCAAATATGTGACATTCTCCTGTAAAATGTCTTAATACAATTTTGAATTCATCGTTCCATCAACAATTGCAAGCTGTCCAGGCCAAGGCAGCAGAACAGCCCTGAAACCATGATGCTCCTTCCACCAGTTGAGATGAGGTATTGATGTTGGTGTGCTGTGCCCTTTTCCTCCCAACATAGCAATTCTGCCAGAAAGTTCAACTTTAATCTCCTTTGTCTGCAGAATATTGTCCCAGAAGAGTTGTGGAACATCCAGGTGGTCTTTTGCAGACGTGAGGCGTGCAGCAATGTGTTTTTTTTCCGGAGAGCAGTGTTCTCCTCCATAGTGTCCTTCCATGAACACCATTCTTGTTCAGTATTTTTTCCTAATAGTGGACTCATGAACAGAGACTTTAGCCAGTTCTGGGGGATTTTTGCAGGTCTCTTGCTGTTAACCCTTGGGTTCTTTGTCACCTCCTTCAGCATTCACACCTGACTCCAAATAGCTTTTATAGAAGGTATTACCCCAGCAATTCACATACGTTTTTGAACCTAGACTGTGATTGTTTAAATGTTGTGCTCAGTATTGATGCAAAGTAGTACAATTGTTGTGTGTGTTATTAGTTTAGGCAGATTGTGTGTTTATTATTGTGACCTAGATGAAGATCAAGCCACATTTTATGAGTAATTAATGCAGAAAAGGGTTCACAAACTTTTTCTTGCAACTGTATCACTGTGTTCTGCTCATTCTCTTTCCAGTTATCCATCTGTTCCTGCCTCCTCCAACTCCCAGCCCTTCTTAAATAAAAGCATAACATTAGTTACCCTTCAGTCTCTCAACTATGACTAATGATAATAAAATCTCTCTGCCCCAGCCCCTGCAATCCCCATACTTTACAACAGCCTGGGATACATTTGGTCAGCTATGGGACTATACACCTTAATAAACCTCAAAACCTCTAACACTACCTTCCTTCATATTGTAGAAATGCTCCAGGATATCACAGGACCCTCATCTGAGCTCACCAGGCTTCCAGCTCCTTCTCCACCGTAAATACAGACTGCCCATTTCCTGTGGCTCCACAGATAACTCTCAGTACAAGATCTGAGTAGTTGACTCACTTCCATGTGCTTGTCTGCTCTGCTTACTCCACCTGTATGACCTCACTGCAATCTCTCCTGCTGCCAAATTAGTCTAAGCCCTCCCAAAATTGGCCGTGACCCAGTGCTTCTGAAGGAATTTGAATCAGCCCCGATTCAGCACTGAACAGTGAAGCTCACAGTCCTGTGGTCAGATTCAGGAACCTCCCAATGGGAAAGAATCCATATCTACTCAAAGGCTCCCTTGTTTGACGACCAACCTGAGACGGAACCAGTCAGAGAGTCTGCACTCCCGGAAGGACCTGCGAACAGCGACACTGTGTTTGGTAAAAAGGCAACTGGCTCTCCCGCAGTTTGCTCACCAGTAATTCACTACCTGAGCCCTTTGCTCAAGGATCCATTTCATCACCGTGACTGCTGGCAGTGGAAAGTAGGGATGGGAAGAAGAGGGAGAGGGATGTGAAGGAAGAAAGAAGAGGGAGGAGAATGGAGAGACAGGGGTTGGGGGGGGGGAGGAGAGAGAGGACGGCATTTTGCTTCTGAGTGACATTGCATTATGGTCACAAGTAATGGAACCGTATGAGCAGCCTCTTCCCGCTTGCTGGGGCTTTAAGTGGATCAGTCAGTGCTGGGTGTGTAACACAGGACTGGGGACAATTCTATAGTGAGTAGTGAGGAAGAGGCTCAGTGATAGTCCTGGAACTGGACACAGAGCAAGGTATCACGACAGTGATCAGAAAATGCTGATGAAAACTCAACATGTCAGGTAATGATGTGGGAAGAGAAACAGTTAACACTTTGTCAAAACTGGGAAGCAGCAGCCAGGTTTAAGTTGCAGAGTTGGGGGGGGGGGGGGGGACGGAGAGGGAGCATTTAAAACTGGAATGCATGGTAGAGATAGAGAAAATGCCCAGGATAATAGGTGGTGCGGGAAAGAGAGTTAATTTTACATGTGGCTGTCCTATGTAACTGGTGGCTCTCACAGAACATGAATTACCTAAAGTTAGAGAAATTGATTAAGTTCCACACTACAGCCTAAGAGGAGTTTAGTATGAGAGATGGGACATCATGTTAGTTATACACAACACTTGTTGGATCACATTTGAGTATTGTGTGCAGTTCCAGTTGCCATACTGTAGGAAGAACATGATTAAGCTGAATGTAAGAAAGGTTCATTGATGTTGTTTGGACTTGGAGGGCTTGAGTGAAAAGACACAGCTGTCCTCTGGGACTTCTCTAAGACCATAAGTTAGAATCAAAATTAAGCTATTTGGCCCAATGAGTTTGTTCTGCCATGGTTGATTGCCCACCCCCCAACTTCATTCTCCTGCTTGTCCCATAACTCATAACCCCTTTACCCATTAATAACCTATCACTCTCTGCCTCAAGTACACCCGATGATGATGATGCCCACAGCTTACTGTGGCACCAAATTCCCGAGCTTCATAATTCTCTATAGGACTATCAACTGGCAACACTCACATCTACCATAATGACATGCTTCCAGAGGTTGATTACGGCTAGAATTAACTCCAGTCTAAGCAACAACCTGGACCTGCTGTAATTCACCTACCAGTGCAACAAGCGAATGCGGTCTTGCAAATGTATATAGATGTACAGTGGAGAGCATTCTGGCTGGTTGTATCACCTCCTGATACGGAGCCTCCAGTGCACAGGATTGGAAGAGAGTTGTAGTCTCAGCCATCTCCATCACAGACACAACCTCCCCACCATCAAGGACATCTTCAAGAGGCGGTACCTTAAGAATGCAGCTTCCATCAATAAGGATAGATATACGGACAGGAAAGGAATGGAGGGTTATGGGCTGAGTGCAGGTCGGTGGGACTAGGTGAGAGTAAGGGTTCAGCGCGGACTAGTAGGGCCGAGATGGCCCGTTTTTGTGCTGTAATTGTTATCTGGTATATGCCCTTCTCATTACTAACTGTAAGGAAGTACAAGAGCCTGAAGGAAGGCCCACGCTCAACTATTCAAGAACAGCGAGCTTCTCCTCCATTATCAGATTTCTGAATAGTTCATGAACCCTATCTGATTCCTCTTCCACACTAATTATTTCATAATTTATTGCGATTGCCTTTGTACTGTACTGCTATTGCAAAGCAGCAAATTTCACATGTAAAACAGTAATCAACCGGATTCTGCTCAGGGCAAAAGAAGCCCAGCTTGAACAAGCATTCTGAAGCCTGGCAGTCCTACATTCCAGGCAACATCCTGGAGATAGTCCTCTACTCCATGCCCTCTTCAGAGTAACTACATCCTAATCAGAAAGTGTGGTGCCCAAACTGCACAGTACTGAGCTGTAGCCTAACCAACATGTAATAAAGTTTTAATGTGACATCCCTGCTCTTTTATTCCTAGCCACAACTTGTGAAGGTAAGCATTCCAAATGCTTTCATGGTTTAGACAGGGCAGAGTTTGTTAAGTGTCTCCAGGATGGATTCCTGTCACAGTACGTTGACAGGCTGACTAGGGGGAGTGCCATACTAGATCTAGTATTAGGTAACGAACTGGGAGAGGTCACAGATCTCTCAGTGGGTGAGCATCTGGGGGAGTGACCACTGCTCCCTGGCCTTTAGCATTATCATGGAAAAGGACAGAATCAGAGAGGACAGGAAAATGTTTAATTGGGGAAGGGCAAATTATGAGGCTATGAGGCTAGAACTTGCGGGTGTGAATTGGGATGTTTTTGCAGGGAAATGTACTATGGACATATGGTCAATGTTTAGAGATCTCTTGCAGGATGTTAGGGATAAATTTGTCCCAGTGAGGAAGATCAAGAATGGTAGGGTGAAGGAACCATGGGTGACAAGTGAGGTAGAAAATCTAGTCAGGTGGAAGAAGGCAGCATACATGAGGTTTAGGAAGCAAGGATCAGATGGGTCTATTGAGGAATATAAGGTAGCAAAAAAGGAGTTAAGGGGCTGAGGAGAGCAAGAAGGGGGCATGAGAAGGTCTTGGCAAGTAGGGTAAAGGAAAACCCCAAGGCATTCTTCAATTATGTGAACAAAAGGATGACAGGAGTGAAGGTAGGACCGATTAGAGATAAAGGTGGGAAGATGTGCCTGGAGGCTGTGGAAGTGAGCGAGGCCCTCAATGAATACTTCTCTTTGGTATTCACCAATGAGAGGGAACTTAATGACAAAGAGGACAATATGAATGAGGTTGATATTAAGGGAGAGGAGGTATTAGAGTTGTTAAAATACATTAGGAGGGATAAGTCCCCGGGGCCTTCCACAAGGCAAGGGAAGAGATTGCTGAGCCTCTGGCTAGGATCTTTATGTCCTCGTTGCCCACAGGAATGGTACCAGAGGATTGGAAGGAGGCGAATGTTGTCCTCTTGTTCAAAAAAGGTAGTAGGGATAGTCTGGTTAATTATAGACCAGTGAGCCTTGCGTCTGTGGTGGGAAAGCTGTCGGAAAAGATCCTTAGAGATAGGATCTATGGGCATTTAGAGAAACATGGTCTGATCAGGGACAGTCTCTTTGTGAAGGGCAGGTCATGTCAAACAAGCCTGATAGAGTTCTTTGAGGAGGTGACCGGGCATATAGATGAAGGTAGTGCAATGGATGTGATCTACATGGATTTTAGTAAGGCATTTGACAAGGTTCCACACAGTAGGCTTATTCAGAAAGTCAGAAGGCATGGGATCCAGGGAAGTTTGGCCAGGTGGATTCAGAATTGGCTCACCTGCAGAAAGCAGAGGGTCGTGGTGGAGGGAGTACATTCGGATTAGAGGGTTGTGACTAGCGGTGTCCCACAAGGATCAGTTCCGGGACAAACTGGATGTGGGGGTAGAAGGGTGGGTTGGCAAGTTTGCAGACAACACAAAGGTTGGTGGTGTTGTAGATAGTGTAGAGGATTGTCAAAGATTGCAGAGACGTTGATAGGATACAGAAGTGGGCTGAGAGGTGGTAGATGGAGTTCAACCGGGAGAAGTGTGAAGTGATACACTTTGGAAGGAAAAACTCCAAGGTAGTGTGGAGCAGAGCGATATGGGGGTACATGTCCACAGATCCCTGGAAGTTGCTTCACAGGTAGATAGAGTAGTTAAGAAAGCTTATGGGGTGTTAGCCTTCATAAATCCAGGGAGAGTTTAAGAGTCGCGATGTAATGATGCAGCTCTATAAAACTCTGGTTAGGCCACACTTGGAGTACTGCATCCAGTTCTGGTCGCCTCACTATAGGAAGGATGTAGAAGTATTGGAAAGGGTACAGAGATTTACCAGGATGCTGCCTGGTTTAGAGAGTGTGCATTATGATCAGAGATTAAGGGAGCTAGGGCTTTACTCTTTGGAGAGGAGGATTAGGAGACATGATAGAGGTATTCAAGATATTAAGAAGAAGAGGTTTTTTACTCAGAGAGTGGTTGGTGCGTGCAATACCCCGCCTGAGTCAGTGGTGGAGGCAGATACACTAGTGAAATTTAAGAGACTATTAGACAAGTATACAGAGGAATTTAAGGTGGGGGGTTATATGGGAGGCAGGGTTTCAGGGTCAGCACAACATTGTGGGCTGAAGGGCCTGTACTGTGCTGTACTCTTCTATGTTCTATCTGTGCTGCTGTTTTCAGGGATTTAAGGTCCCTCTGTTCATTAAGACTCCCAAGGACCCTACCATTACCGCGAGGGAGTTATCCATGATCATCCTGTTAGTGTACAATCCACCTCAGGCAGGCACTGGAGATGAGCTCCACAATCGGCAGGCACGGAATAATGCACATTCCCTATCATTGTGGGAGATTTCAACCAGGCCAACTTGAAATCTCTGAACAACTACCATCAACATATCACTGGTAGAATAAAAGAGTCAACACACTTGACCACTGTTATACCACCATCAGCAATGCTTACATACCCACACTTTGGAAAGTCCAATCACCTGGCTGTACTTCACCTCCAAGAGAGAGACTAAAGACCACAGCACCAGTAGTGAGGACCAAGGGAAGCAAACAAGCACTTACAGGACTGCATTGACTCAGTGGACTAGACAATATTCAGGGATTCATCTTCAAGTCTGGAGGAACATGCCACAGTTGTCACCTACTTCATCGAGACCTGTGTGGATGAATTAGATTTGTAGTCTGCTAAGGGCTAGATTTGTGGTATTCCAGACCAGTGATCCAGAACCATACAAGTCATCCAGGTACAACCTACGAAAGGTTATCTTAAGGGCGAGAAAGCAATTCCCTTGAGGCTTGTGACAATAGGATGGAGATCAGCTTTGGCAGGGTTTGAAGGCTATTACTTCCTACAAGGTGAAACCTAACATCATGAATGGCTGCGATGTTTCACTCCCAGATGAGCAATGCTCTTTTTCTTTTAAACATGCTTTGAAAAGGAGAATAAAACTACTCCTGTGCAAATCCCTGCAGCATCCAGTGACCCTGTGATCTGTCTTGGAGGCTGACATCAGAACATCTCAAGAGGGTGAACCCTTGCAAGGTGCCAGGCCCTGATGGTGTACCTGGTCGGGCTACAATTTGCCCATTGCCACAATAGGTCTACAGTGGATGCTATGTCACTGGCTCCACTTGGCCTTGGATTACCGAGACAACAGAAATATTTACGCACGTCAGGCTGCTGCTTGATTCCAGCTCAGCATTCAACACAATCATACCATCAGTTCTGATCAAAAAGCTCCAAAATGGGCCTCTATACCTCCCTCTGAAACTGCATCCTTGACTTCAGCACCAGGAGACCACAGTTTGTGCAGATTGATCCTCAGCAAGGAGGAGTTGTTCCCAATGTTTGCACACCACAGCTCAACTCTTTCTACACCCACAACCGTGTGGCTAGGCACAGGTCAACCGCCATCTATAAATTTGCCAACAACTATGACAAGTGGCTGTGTTTCCATTATAGTTTGAGAATTGGTGTGTCTCCAAAGAGACTTAAATCTTTAGAAATTTGGATCGTGGGGAGTATTCAAACTGGTTGCATCACTGTCTGACATGGAGGGGCCACTGCAATGGATTGGGAAAAAGCTGCAGAAAGTTGTAAACTCAGCCAGCATCCAGGACAGCTTTAAAAAGTGATTCCTCAAAGGCAACATCCATCATCAAGGACTACCGTCACACAGGACATGCCCTCTGTTTCAGGAGCAGTTTCTTCACCTCTGACATCAGATTTCTGATTGGACAATGAACTCGTACACTTCAATACTTTTCCCTCTTTTTGCACAAATAAAAAAAAAATACACATTGTAATTTGTAATTTTAATTACTACTGCCAAAAAGCAGTGAATTTCACCACATATGCCAATGATATTAAGCCCCATTCTGATTATGTGTATGTATTTCTAGTTGACTTCTCAAAAATGTATCATTTTGCACTTTAAGTTTAACTCCCCCTCCACTGCCTAACCTTCATTTCTGAATTCCCATCACCAACCTTCCTACCTGCTGCCTGATGGCCACAGTGCTCAACAGACAGCCACTTAATACTTTTCTAGACTGCAAATCTGGGAGCAGACTTGAAATTGCCTGGTCCAGCACAGTAACTCTCCAAAACACCCCAATAACCAATATAAATGGGGAGGACTCCCACCTACAGAAACCTCTAATTGGGACTCCTCACTGTCCGGCTGAAAAAGAACTGTCGAGTGGAATGGTTTAGAATACAGAACAGTACAGCACAGCATTGGTCAAACATTCTGCTAACTTAACAATGCCTGCATATAACTGAAATCCCTCCACCCTCCCACCAGCTTCTGACAGAGAAGACAATCCAAGTTTGCCCTACCTCTCCTTGTAGGCAATACCTTCTAGTTCAGAAACCTCCTCTGCATCCTCTCCAAAGCCTCCAAATCCTTTATGTAATGGGATGACCATAGTACTCACGAGTGCACATAATACTCCAAATGCAACCAAACCAAAGCTTTATTTCCAAAAGATTATCTCCTTTTGGAGGGACAGGCCTTGGACTTGCAACCGTTTCACAGGACTCACTTCCTGGTGGTTAGTGCAGGCTACTAAACTCTCCTCCATCAGCTCATCTTACTCTTCCATTATCTGGGACCCTCATCAACCTCACCTCTGGGCCATCATGGAGTACCCCTTTCAGCATCAGCCAGAAAACAACAATGAACAGAATTTGCTGGGATTTCAGACAAGCAACCCACTTGTGGCACTACTCATTGCTAGAATTCAGCTACCGAGCAGATGAATTACAGGTGAAGGAGTGCTGAAGAATGTCACTGCTGGGGCAAGCGTCCACTGGTTAAGCAAGTCAACAAATTGACTGTGAGACTGGGGCAGACATAGCAGGGAGCAGAGTGCAGTTGTGTTTCTTGAGCAACCAGGAAGGTGATCTATCTTCAGCACAACTGCCCAGCCCACACATCTGATAACCAACAGGTTGGATGTACTTCAATGTGTCGGTAACAACCCCTGCCCTGGGACTATGTAATGGGATTCTTTAATGGGAGCTTTAAGACAGCTCGTAGGGATCAGAAGCGAGAGCCAATTAACTTGCACTCCCACGATGTTCACTCCTCTCTCCATGGCATTGAGGCTATGACAACTGCCCCCGGCTGCTATGCTCCATGCTCATAATAATAAGAACTGATAATGAGGCTTTGGGTTTACTTCAGGCTTCAGATCCAAGGACCCATTTTGGTTCCAAATGTTGCTGCTTCTATTGCTTGCATGATTTGTGTCCCCCCCCCCCGCCCCTTTCTCTACACTTCAGGTGTTGGTCTTTATTATATTTGTTGGTTCTTTCAGCTTTCTTGCTTTGTGGCTGCCCGTGTAAGCAAATTTCAAGGTTGCATAATTTATACATTCTTCATTAATAAATGTACTTTGAACTTTACTCTGTGGCAATACAGATGCTGGAAATCTGGAGCAATACACAAAAAGCTGGAGGAACTGAGCAGGACAGTAGCATGATACTGCCTAAACCACTGAGTCACTCCTGGTTCGTTTTACTCTCTTAATTAAACTTTTCTCTTCTCACTTCCAGCAACCAGTACACTGATAGAGCAAAGGTGTTATCCTCCAGTCTCTGAGGAGGAATGTGATGAAGACACAAGGAGAGCTTTGCTGTGCCTAACCTTTTCTTATCCAGCTTCACAATCCTCAAACCATCTATTTTTAAATTACCTATCAGCCCAGTATTGTTCCAATTCAGGGAGGGGTTAGTGGACATTAGGCGTGGAGACCCTTGTCCGTTTATACCCAGACCAGAAGCCCAGAACGCAGGCTGTCAGGATGTTTATGTAGTCAAAGTCCATGGTAAGGGAACAAGTTATGTCTGTAACTCATGAAGCTCTTCCCAAACTCGTGGGCAGCTTCGTCACCAGGAACAACATCTCATTTCAAATGTTTGAAACAAAAGGTTATTAAACCACACCTGGACTATGTGTGTGAAGTCTGCAAAAAGAAAAGGAGCCGGTTCAGATGGCGCCACAAAGAGCAATTTTCACTGCTCAGTAGCAGAGATTTTGGATCTACACTGCCCATTTGATTGGGGGGGGGGGGTCACTGGCTCAGCTGGGAAGAGCAGATTTGACATTTACCCACACTGGACAAACCAACAGGCAAGGTCCACTCCTCACTGCCTCTGAACAGGATAATATAGAACCAGCGCCACCTCACACCCCCACCCTCCGAACAGAATATAGAACCAGCGCCACCTCGCACCCCCACCCTCCGAACAGAATATAGAACCAGTGCCACCTCACACCCTCACCCTCCAAACAGAATATAGAACCAGCGCCACCTCGCACCCCCACCCTCTGAACAGAATATAGAACCAGCGCCACCTCGCACCCCCACCCTCCAAACAGAATATAGAACCAGCGCCACCTCGCACCCCCACCCTCTGAACAGGACAATATAGAACCAGCGCCACCTCACACCCTCCCCCTCCGAACAGAATATAGAACCAGCGCCACCTCGCACCCCCACCCTCCGAACAGAATAGAGAACCAGCGCCACCTCGCACCCCCACCCTCCAAACAGAATATAGAACCAGTACCACCTCACACCCTCACCCTCCGAACAGAATATAGAACCAGCACCACCTCGCACCCCCACCCTCCGAACAGGATATAGAACCGCCACCTCACACCCCCACCCTCTGAACAGGACAATATAGAACCAGTACCACCTCACACCCTCACCCTCTGAACAGGACAATATAGAACCAGTACCACCTCACACCCTCACCCTCCAAACAGGACAATATAGAACCAGCGCCACCTCGCACCCCCACCCTCCGAACAGAATATAGAACCAGCGCCACCTCGCACCCCCAACCTCCGAACAGAATATAGAACCAGCGCCACCTCGCACCCCCACCCTCCGAACAGAATATAGAACCAGCGCCACCTCGCACCCCCACCCTCCGAACAGAATATAGAACCAGCGCCACTTCGCACCCCCACCCTCCGAACAGGACAATATAGAACCAATGCCACCTCGCACCCCCACCCTCCGAACAGGACAATATAGAAGCAGTACCACCTCACACCCTCACCCTCCGAACAGGATATAGAACCAGCGCCACCTCGCACCCCCACCCTCCGAACAGGACAATATAGAACCAGTACCACCTCACACCCCCACCCTTGTATACCCATTTCTGCAGCAGAGCACCCTGGGCATTACAGCCACTGACCATCATGCCTGGGGATCCCACAGAACCATCCCACCATGCAGCTCTAAGCCCATCACAAGCATCTGCTCCTGATGGGGAAACACTCAACAGTCTGCTGAGAACAAGGTGTGGGATTTGACCCTGAACAATGATCACCTCTCAAGCCAGACATCAGTTGCCTTTTTCCATTTCCCCAATTCCTCCCTCTCCCAGGAACCTCTGTCACTCCCAAAGCCCAGATCTGCTCTCCTATACAGAAAAGCTGCCACACCAGATTAACCAGCTTCAAAGTCTAGAGTCTGAGTTATGAGGGAATCACCATGCACGGTGGCCAATGATGGCAGCATACCACCTGACATGCCAGTGGTTGAAATTTTATTTTACAGAACATAGCTCTGAAATAAAACATGCTCTTCAAAATAAAAATACAAGGACAGCAACAATGACAAGGGCCCACTCACTGGTGGAACAACTGTATACATACACCACAGATCCCCTGCCAAATCCAAATTAAATACAATAGTCCAATGTTGGTACATGTGGGAGATGGACGAGCAGCATCAGTCCACCTCCTCCATGCGGGAAGCATCCTCGTCTCCCTCCAGGGGCGGGATCTCTTCAACAGCTTGTGGAGCAGCCTCTTCCACAGACACCTCCTCCTCGTCAATACCTATCAACAGAGAGAGTCAGTCAGCATCCTCAGCCGTACAAAAAGTTGGTAAGTGGGATGGATAAAGGAGCCACAATATGACCAGGCACTGCAATGCCAGCAGCACTGATGTGGACAGAATATTAACAAGATCCCAGAGTCAGACTCTGCCTAGAGCTGTTGGCTGTGGAGGCAGAGATATCAGAACACAAGCAGGTTCTGGCACTGCAATCTTATTCCAAGGTCTTCTATTTTATTTTCCAGGGAATGTACATTCACCAGCAGGATAGCTGAGAATAGGAATCTAAGGGCTCTGCATTTCAATCTTACTTGCAGACTAGCCCGCTCTCCATGCATCCTTTTTCTGAAAGGGAAATTAACACTCATGACCCAACACTGCAGTCCAGAGTCAGTTGATTTTGAGAAGATTTTTTTTCCAAACATTTTGCTGAATCAATGCTTGCTGAAGTACCCATAGCTGAGACTATGGATTTCAGCTGTAGTAGTGCTAAACAGGAATATTTAATGATTCCCTTCGGAGATGCAAAGAACTGCCATCTTCCATCGCCACCTTGGCATCGTGACATTTTGCTTTCTGCTCAAAAGCCCAACCCCAATGTTTTTAAACCAGTATTTACAACTCATGGTCCATTCTCACAATTACTCCCAAATCTAACTCTTGGGAGACTAGCAGATTTGTCTGCCAGTTCATCACACTGTACCAGTCAGTTTGGCCTTGTCTGGTCTCAAAAGTGATGTACATTCCAGTAAAGGTGGAATGTACTGGATCCCAAACGCTTACTTCCACAGGTAAAGTTGGCCTCTGATCCACCACAGCCAGTCCCAGTTCATACTCCACGTCTTTGTTTGGATTTATCACCTGGGCTCCATGCTGAATTTCACTAGTGATTTTTTTTTTTTGTTTTTTTGTTTTTTTAAACTCCGCTCTACACTTACATAACCAAATCACTTAACCTGGCAGGGTAATATTCTATGATATTATGATCACCATTCTCAAAAGGTCCCTACTTGGAAAGGAAGGGTTAAGTGAAGCTGACCAGCTCTGGGGGTCTGACCAACCTGACCCATTTGATAGCTTTGTTTTGAAGCAGTAACAAATGTGTTGATGAGGGCAGAGTAGTTGATGTAGTCTACAGGAACTTTAATAAAGCCTCTGGCAAAGTCCCATGTGAATAATTGGCCCAAAAGGTTAGAAACCAATGAATCCAGGTTAAGGTAGTCAACTGGACCCCAAATTGGGGGTTGGTTTTACGATGGGAAACCTATGACTAGTGGTGTATAACAGGGATCAGTACCAAAATCCTTCCTGCTCATTGTTCCTGGAACAAACAGCAAAGATGCATAACCAGGATGATCTTTATCCCAGCTCAGCATTGAATATCATTATCCCCTCAAAAATTAAGCTCCAAGACCTTAGCCTCAATACCTCCTTGTGCAATTGGATCCTCAATTTCCTCACTTGCAGACCCCAGTCAGTTCATATCAGTAACAACATATCCATAATCACAAGTGGACCATGTGTGCTTAGCCCCCACATTCTTACTTTACACTTATGACTGTGTAGCCAAGCATAGCTCTAATGCCCATAATAGCGGGAGAAGATGGCGGCACGACGCAGCGCGCGCAGCTCTCCAGTGAAATGATATCGTATTTGTAAGTAGGATGCCGTGCACGATTCTGATTTGATGGAGACAGACGTGAGAAGCAAAGAGGAACATCTGGAGAAATTTTGAAATGCCCAGTTCGCTGCCGCTGCTACTGTGCGATCAAGAATCTCCGGAGGGAAGGCCCCAAAATCCCCGGCTTTGCCTGTTGCTGGCGACCGAGGCTGGGATCAAAACATTCGGCAGAGATAGTGCTTGGTACTCGGTGTCGGAGGCTCGAAATTTTCGTACGACTCAGAGTCCGTCTGTGGTTGGGCATGGCAGGGAGTTTTCTTCCTTCTCCCGTCTGTGAGAGATGTGGGACTTTCAAGAGACTTCGAACTTTTATTTTTACTGTGCCCATGGCCTGTTCTTCATCAAGTTATGGTATTGTTGCACTGTTGTAACGATATGTTATAATTATATGGTTTTTGTTAGTTTTTCAGTCTTGGTCTGTCCTGTGCTTCTGTGAGTTACACCGGAGGAATATTGTATCATTTCTTAATGCATGCATTACTAAATGACATTAAAAGAGTACTGCATGTCCTCATAATCTAATCTAATATTCAAGTTTGCTGATGACACCACTGTCGTAGACCAAATCAAACGTGGTCATGAATATAGTGTTTATGGATTTCAGCAAGGCATTTGACAAGTTATCCCATGCAAGGCTTATTGAGAAAGTAAGGAGGCATGTGATCCAAGGGGACATTGCTCTGTGGATCCAGAACTGGCAAAGAGTGGTTGTAGACAGGTCATATTCTGCATGGAGGTCGGTGACCAGTGGTGTGCCTCAGGGATCTGTTCTGGGACCCCTACTCTTCGGATTTTTATAAATGACCTGGATGAAGAAGTGGAGGGATGGGTTAGTAACTTTGCTGATGACACAAAGGTTGAGGGTGTTGTGGATAGTGTGGAGGGCTGTCAGAGGTGAGGTGGTTCATTTTGGTAGGTCAAATATGATGGCAGAATTTAGTATTAATGGTAAGACCTGGCAGTGTGGAGGATCAGAGGGATCTTGGGGTCAGAGTCTATAAGACACTCAAAGCTGCTGCGCAGGTTGGCTCTGTGGTTAAGAAAGCATACAGTGCATTGGCATTCATCAATCGTTGGATTAAGTTTAGGAGCCGAGAGATAATGGTGCAGCTACATAGGACCCTGGTCAGACCCTACTTGAGTACTGTGCTCAATTCTGGTCACCTCACTATAGGAAGGATGTGGAAACCATAGAAAGGGTGCAGAGGAGATTTACAAGAATGTTGCCTGGACTGGGGAGCATGCCTTATGAGAATAGGTTGAGTGAACTCAGCCTTTTTTCCTTGGAGCAATGGAGGATGAGAGGCATTGATCGTGTGGATAGTCAGAGGCTTTTTCCCAGGGCTGGAATGGCTAGCATGAGAGGGCACAGCTTTAAGGTGCTTGGAATTAGGTACAGAGGAGATGTTAGAGGTAAGTAGTTGTTTTTAAAAAAACCGCAGAGAGTGGTGAGCGCGTGGAATGGGCTGCTGGCGATGGAGGCAGATACAATAGGGTCTTCTAAGAGTCTCCTGGATAGGTACATTGCACTCAGAAAAATAGAGGGCTATGGGTAACCCTAGGTAATTTCTAAAGTAAGGATATGTTCGGCACAGCTTTGTGGGCTGAAGGGCCTGTATTGTGCTGTAGGTTTTCTCTATGTTTCTATGACTCAGTATAAAGGAGGGAGATTGAAAATCTGGTTGAGTGATGCCATAACAACCTCTTACTCAATGTCAGCAAGCTTCAAGGTCTCCTTGGAACTTATTATTGACTTCAGGAGAAGGAAACTAGAGTCCACAAGCCGATCAGAAGTGGAGAGTGCCAGTGTTATTATTCGGGAGGACCTTTCACAGGCCCAGCACACAAGTGTAATTACGAAGAAAGCACGGCAGCACCTCGACTTCCTTAGGAGTTTGCAAAGATTCAGCCTGACATCTAAACTTTTGGTAAACTTCTATAGATGTGTGATGGAGAGTATATTGACTGGCTGCATCACAGCCTACTATGGAAACACTAACACGCTTGAACAGAAAATTCTAGGAAAAGTAGTTGATACGGCCCAGTCCATCATGGGTAAAGCCCTCCCCACCCTTGAGCATATGTACACAAATTGTTGCTACAGGAAAGCAGCATCCATCATCAGGAGCCCCAACCATCCAGGACAATTGTACTGAATACATGATTTAAATAATCACAGTATAGGTTTAAAAAAGTACGTGAACCTTTGGGGGAGTGCCTTCTACAAAAGCTATTTGGAATCAGATGTTCCAATCAATGAGGTGAGATTGGAGGTGTGGGTTGTAGAGGTGCCCTGCCTGATGAAAGACCCACAAAGCCAGGTTACTGACAGATCCTGCTCTTCTCAAGATTGATCTATTTATGTGCACAATGTCTCGATTAAAGCAACTTTCAGAGGACCTTGGAAGAAGAATTGAAGCTAGAAAAGGCTACAAAAGTATTTCTGAAGTCCTGGGTGTTCAGTAAGAGAAACCGTCTACAAATGCAGGAAACACAGTACTGTTGCTACTCTCCCAAGAAGTAGGCATCCTGCAAAGATCACACCAAGAGCACAATGCTGAAGGAAGTGAAAAGGAACCCATGGGTAACAGCAAAAGACCTGCAGAAATCTCCAGAACTTGCTCAAGTTTCTGTTCATGTGCCCACAATAAGAAAAACACTGAACTTAAATGGTGTTCATGGAGGACACCACAGAGGAAACCACAGAGGAAACCACTGCTCTCAAAAAATCGCTGCACATCTCAAGTCTGCAAAACTGGATGTTCCACAACTCCTCTGGGACAATGTTCTGTGGACAGATGAGATTAAAACTGAACTTTTTGGCAGAAATGCATACTGCTATGTTTGGAGGAAAAAGCATCATAGTTTGGGGATGCTTTGTTGCCTCAAGGCCTGCAATCGTCGAGGGAGCAATAAATTCAAAATTGTATCAAGACGTTTTACAGGAAAATGTCAGAATTGTATGGCACTGACGAAGCAACAAGATCAATGATCTGAAACACAAGAATAAATGAACAGAGTGGTTTTAAAAGGAAGAAAATTCATGCTTTGGGTCAGCCAAATCAGAGTCCAGACCTCATCCCAATTGAGATGCTGCAGCATGAGGAGGGCTGTTCATGCAAGGTAACCCAGAAACTATAAGAGTTTTGTATGGAGAAATGATCTAAAATTCCTCCTCGCCATTGGGCAAGCCCCACAAGCAGCTGCGGCAAACATCTGGTGGAGGTTATTGCTGCTAAAGGAGGTTCTCTCAGTTATTAAAAACAATGGTTCACATCCTGGACTGTGAATGATTAAACCATGTGTTCAATAAAGACACAAAAAGTATGATTGTGGGTTATTAGTTTAGGCAGATTGCGTTTTGTCTATTCTTGTGACTTAGATGAAGATCAGACCATATTTTATGAGTAATTAATCCAGAAAACCAGGTAATTGCAAAAGGTTCACCAGCCTTTTTCATGCAACTGTAGATGCACTTGATAAGAAAAATTTACTTTGATCTTTGGTATACATTAACATCTTGGCTATGGATATTAAAGTATGAATTGCTAATCAAGTGACATGAAAGCCGGCAGTGTTGCTGATAGTGAGGACAGGATAATATTGAACAGTTGGGCAGAATAATGTTACATGGAGATCAATGCTGATCAGTGCGAGGTGATGTAAGAATAGACTGACACCATAAATGGTAGGGCTGTCTAGGTTACTGAGAGAAAGAAAGTGGGGAGGTGGGGGGAGAACTTTGGTGCAAGTCTAAAAGTTCTATGAAGGTGGCAGTAGCAGCAGATAAGATGATGGCAGCAACATACAGATTTACCTGAACTAAGGGGTTTTAAAAAAGCAGGGATTCTATGGTATAATTTCAGTCACAGCTGGATTATGATACAAAGTTCTGATTATCATACGACAAGTGTGTGATGACGCTGGTTCAAAGGAGATTTAACAGAATGTTGCCCAATGGAGCTTTTCAGTTACAATGAAAGAGGGGATGAGTGGGAAACCTGACAGATGTGCACAGACAAAAGAGTAAACAGTAAAAATTTCTCTATAGCAGAAATATCTAAAACCAGAGGGCTAGGTTTAGGGCAAGTAGGGGAAGCTTGTTTTTGCAGAGGTGGTTGGAATTTGGTACACAGAACCCAAGGGATGGTAGAAAGACTCAGCATATACATAGACAAGCACCTGAATTGCTGAGAGACACAAGGCTACAAGACAAAGGTATGAAAATAGGATCTGTAAAGATGGGAGCCACATAGGCACACTGAGCTAAAGGGTCTTTTTTATTGCTAAAGGATAATACTAGATCCAAAGAATTATCTTACTCCCCCCCCCCACACATACTGCTCTCTCACTGTAGATTAAAACCCAGTAACCCTCAATGATTGCTGTATTACTCTTGTACTTTGATTTATCTCTTTTCCTGTCACATTTTCTCAGCTGAGAAAACAATAAAGAATATTGAGCAGAGCCAAAGCTTTCTCTCTAGCCTTCACCCCCATTCTTTAAAACCAGGCCCAATGCTCCTTTTCCATTGATCCCCCCTCCATTCTATTAACTGGTTATCCTGGCAAGTTTATTTCCTGACATTGGTAATGATGTAATGGCAGCCAAATGATACCCACCGGATGGATTTGTTGGATTAATTCTCCTCCCAGCAGCAACTCTAGATCAGGGTTTCCCAACCTTTATGCTATGGACCAAAGCCATTAAGCAAGAAGTCTGTGTATCCAAGGGGTGGGAACCCCTAATCTAGATAATACTTAGCTGGATCCAGCAAATACCAAGCACAGCCTTAGGTAAGAGATTTACCTTCCTCATGATACTGTGATTACTCACCCAGTCCCAGTTTGACCATGCGATAGATTCGGTTGGAGTGTGTCTGGGGGTCATCCAGTGAAAATCCAGAAGATAAGAGTGCAGTCTCAAAGAGCAGGATCACCAGGTCCTTCACAGCTTTGTCATTCTTGTCTGCATCAGCCTTCTGCCTCAGGGTGTCCATGATCGGGTGGTCAGGGTTGATTTCCAAGTGTTTCTTGGCCATCATGTAGCCCATGGTGGAGTTGTCCCTCAGTGCCTGAGCCTTCATGATCCTCTCCATATTAGCAGTCCAGCCATAAGTGCTGGTCACAATACAACAGGGAGAAGATACCAGCCGGTTGGAAAGAGTCACCTGGAGAGGCAGGAAGACATATCAAATACTGCCCTTCAACCAGACCCTCCCTCAGCACAATGTGTTGGCCATCACCAAGGTCAACCCTGCAGCTATCCACAGCCCTCATACCAGTGATCGAGTCTAGAGTTCTAGGTTCTATAAGGGACTTCTGGAGTGGGTGAGCTTCCTGACACCAAACTGGCACTTACCAATAGTGGATATTATGTGTGGCTGCCCTGACTGGAGGGCTCAGCAGCACCAAGCGTTACTCAGGTAAGTACAGGAAGAATGGAGATACCTCACCTTCTCCACCTTCTTGTCCAGGATCTCCTTCATCAACTTGCAGAGGCCATCATACTTGGTGCAGTCATCTTCTCGCTTCTTCTTCTCCTCGTCATCCTCGGGCAGCTCCAGCCCCTCCTTCGTGACGGACACCAACTGCTTGCCATCAAACTCCTTCAGCTGCTGCACGCAGTACTCATCAATGGGCTCCGTCATGTAGACCACTTCAAAGCCCCGCTTCCTCACCCGCTCCACAAAGGCAGAGTTGGCTACCTGGTCCTTGCTTTCACCTACAGATCCAGACAAATCAGCATGGTAAGTCTGTGCCCCGGCTGTGTAGGAGGGATGGGAATGCCACCTTGCCACTACCCCAACTCAACCCCTATCATCAGATACAAGGACAAGGACAAAACCAAGCTGGGCTCCCAGAGTCAGGTTACACTGAGCGCACAACCTCAACTTGTATTTCCCAAGCAAGAGAAAAATCTGCATTTGGATTTGATAGAGGTTGGAGATAAACATCTGCTGGAAGTGATAGTTAAGAAGGTGGGAGTTAATTCAGACTACCGCAGAAGCAGAGGGAGGCTGTATCTGCTCAAGCCGCACTAGCTCTCAATAAACCACAACACACCTGTGATGTAGTAGATACACTTCTGGTTCTCCTTCATGCGGGAGACATAGTCAGATAAGGACGTGAGTTCGTCTCCAGACTGGGAAGTGTGGTAACGCAGCAGCTCTGACAGCTTCTTGCGATTCTGAGAGTCCTCATGGATACCGAGCTGTGAAAGAACAGATGGAGGAAGTCAGCAGGCACAACTCAAGTACCCTAACATGGCAAGCCAGAAGGAACCCACTTTTGCTGTCCCCCCACACCACATACAATTGCTGCACAATCAAAGACCATTCCAGTTCTTTCAGTGTGCCCTAGGCCCCTGTGGCCCAGAAGGCAACATCTCACTCCATCCCAAGGAGACCAGGTGCGCAAAAAGTTACTATTGTTTGGTCATCGGTTTGCACTACCCAGTCCTTAAGTCTCATTGGGCTGAACAGATTGGAAAACTGCTCACAGGCAGGGCAATGGACCAATTTACATCTGCAGGTGAGAAAATAGAACAAAACGATTTACTCAATTTGTCATTTATTAATGAAGACTTCACTTACTGCAAATGGTAGGGAATTCTTTTTAAGCACAGGCCTACATAAACTAGTCTTTCTTCACATTAACAAGGCATTTAAAGTGAATAAAAACCCATCACAATTCCACCTGACAACAGTGGCCGCGTGACTAAGTGTTTCAGTTGCTTTCGATGTGCAATGTCCTTAGTGGGAGGACTCTGTAAAGGGCACTATATTTGTTGAGAAACAGCAGATGTTGGGATCTGGAACAACTACCGGTTGGAGGAACTGACTACTGCTAAATTTGCTAATGACAAGGGTGAGTTGGCAAGTTTTTATAAAAGAGCACACTGAGGCAACAGCAGAGTAAGTACAAATGGAACGAGTGGGCAAAAGTCTGCCATACTGATGACATATAGAAATAAAGTTGAAACACTCGAAAGGTAGGAAGTTTCAGAATTCTGGGATACAGAGGGAGCCACAAAAGGATCTGTATATACAGTCAGCAATTAGAAAACTGACAACATCTCTTTATTGCTGGGAAACTGAATGCAAAAGTAATTTATGCTTCAATCTTACAGGCAAGACACTTGGGACATCTCTAAGGAGGAAAGGTTGGACAGACCATATTTGTATCTCGTGGAGTTTAGAAGAGCAAAGGGGACTTGACTGAACATTAAGGAGTCATGACAGGTATTTGTGGGGTCATGAATCAGCAACCACCAAGCCTAAACATTAAAGGTCCTCCACAAGAAAACCTAAGCAGCAGAAGCTTCCACAGACCAGACCATGGGTCTCAGGAAAAAGCAGCCCCACTTTAAGGAGACGCACAACAATGTTGAAGAATTACTGGTCACCATACCTTGAGGTTCTTGGAGAACTGCTCATAGAACTTTTTGTAGTTCTCCTTGTCTTCTGCCAGTTCACTGAACAACTCCATACATTTCTTGACTATGTTCTTACGGATGACCTTCAGAATCTTGCTCTGTTGAAGCATCTCTCGGGAGATGTTCAATGGCAGGTCCTCAGAGTCCACCACACCACGCACAAAGTCTGAGCAAAATAGGAACAAATACAACTGCACATTTAAGAAACTAAGAATGATTGAGAACAGTCAGTCCAGAACACTGTAGATACCAAGACAAAGCCAATACATGCCACAAGCCACTAGACTTGAAGACAGAACTTCAAACCTATTTGTTTACTGTGTCAGGCCAGGTCCAAAACATTCAAGATATTTCAAATTCAATTCACCTCTCATTCAGACTCTCAGGCATCAGAGACAGCAGAATAGATGTGCTGGCTGTCAGATCTTACCATCAGCTCTGCAGACTATGGGCCAGCCATCTAACATTTGCTACTAGACTGTACCAGAATGGGGACATCCCTCTTCTGAACCAAGACTGTGGAAATGCAGGACAGAGTACAGATATAGCAGGAAATAGGACAGAACGCCCTGGCAAGTTAAGGGAATCACTGGAGTGGAGGCAGACAGCAAAAGAAGAACAAGACCAGAGCAGAGGAGTGATTCAGGGAAATTTACAGATGGGAGACATTCACCCACGTAACAAGCACAGACACAATCCCACATCATCAGGTTAAAGCACTTACTGAGGTATTCAGGGATCAGCTCCTCACAGCTGTCCATGATGAAAACTCTCCGGACATACAGCTTGATGTTGTTCTTCTTTTTCTTGTTCTCAAAGAGGTCAAAGGGTGCCCGTCTGGGAAGGAATAGGAGGGCTCGGAATTCCAGCTGCCCTTCAACAGAGAAGTGCTGAGGAGAAAAGAAACTCTCAGTCAATTGGTCAAGACAGACGTTGACACATAGGATCTTTAGGATAATTGTAAAGAATCTGAAAATAATTCTAACTATATGAGACTGGCTCATTTCAGGAGACACACAAACCTTGTCTCCTCCCCCAACCTCAGCACTAGACCCACCTTCACAGCCAGGTGGTCCTCCCAGTCATTGGTGAGACTCTTGTAGAACTCGCCATATTCCTCCTGTGTGATATCGTCAGGATTGCGAGTCCAGATGGGCTTAGTCTTGTTCAGCTCCTCCTGGTCAATGTACTTCTCCTTAATTTTCTTGGTTTTCTTCTTGCCCTTCTTTTCATCATCTTCCTCCTCATCTGAGCCCACATCTTCAATCTTCGGCTTCTCCCCTTCTTCATCCTCCACTCCTTCCTCTTTTTCTGCCTTTTCCTCTGGCTCTGCCTCATCGTCACTGATTTCCTTCTCCCGTTCCTTCTCAACCTGAAACCAAAAACCAACATTAGTCAAGCTCACCTTTTACTTCCACCACCTCTTCTGACAACATGTTTCAGGCATCTACCAATAAAGATATGCCCCAAATCGCCTTCAAACTCCATCCCCCACACCCACCTTAAACCTAAGCCCTGCTGTTTTTGACATTTCCACTCCAGGCAAAAAAAAAATTTACACTATCTGTGCATTACATAAGTTTACACATTTCAGCATTACCCTTAGCCTCTAACGCTCTAGAGAAAACAAAGTGGATGTTCTTCTTTGGTAACAGCTAAAATGCCCTCTTTGTTCTATGCAAAGCCCCAACCACAGATCCTCCACTTACAAAGAGAGTAATGGGGTAGCCAATGAACTGGGAGTGTTTCTTCACTATCTCCTTGATCCTCTTCTCTTCTAGATACTCAGCCTGGTCCTCCTTCAGATGTAGGATTACCTTTGTACCGCGACTGATAGCAGAGTCACCTCCATCACCCTTTCCTGGAAAGCAAATCAGAGACTGTTAATCCATTAAAGGCTCAGAACCCAACATCCACTCATGGACCTAGTATCAATCTAGAACAGAATCCTGAGATAAGCTTTGCTTATGATCTTAGTGCAGGTAAATGATAAATAAGTAGATCAGTCAAAACAATGAATGATAGAACAGGCACACAGAACCAAGTGTACACATGAATGTATGAAATTAAGAGTAGGTCACTCAGCTCCTCTAGGCTTTTCCAAAGAGTCTAAACCAGAACTATTCACTGCATTTCCCTCATCAGAAGCTATCTGAACCAGAGTTCCTTTAGAAGCCTTTAAAAATAAATTATCTAAATGTGCAATTAGTACCTTTAGTAACCATATCTTTGGTGCTTTCATCAAATCTGCAAGTCAACAGGGTAAAGGAAGGATGAGTTTTTTTTTTAAAATGCCAAGGTTATTGATAGTCATCTCAACTCATTCACTCCAAAACATTTATTCCCAACACTCCTTTCCCCATACCCACCCGTGGAACAATGGCTCCAGTGTCAACTGTCTACAAAATACACACAGGCAACACCAACAACTGCCAAACCAGGAACCTCAACTGCGAAATGCAAGAGCAATACAGGATAACCACCGTGTTTGCAGCTTTCTCTCCAAGCTCTACCTCACCCTGACTTAGCACTACTCCTTGTCATCGGATCCAATCCTGAAACCCCCACCCCTCCTCTTCAACAGCACAAAGGGAACAACTTCACTGAGAGGCCAACACTACACACAGCTCATACCACTTTCTAAAGGGACAGTGAGCAGCACTGGGACTCTGAATTGAATTTTGAGGCAGCACTGATCCCTGTGACACAGAGAAAGACACACTCATGCCTACCAGCTACTTCCTGTCCTCCACACCAATATCTTGATCTCCAACGTTGGACTTCTTTGTTTCATAATAAATAATCATGTCAAGCCCTCTAGTTCAGCTCTCCCCAATTAACTAAGGGCAAGGTGCATATCCCAGGAGATGTAACTACCACAAATGGTGAAACTCCATTGCAAAATGAACCCCCACCACAATCCTTTCTTTTCTGCAATAACTTTTAATGCAACGTTTTATCAAACAACATCAGTACAGATCATCAACTAGTTCCCCTTACCAATTGGAGACTTGTGAAATCAGAGGAAGAGGCTGTGAAATGCTGTTGTCAGTTTGCAGCACAGAAACAGGCCCTTTGGCCCATCATGTCCATGCCACCCATCGTACACATCTATGCTAATCCCATTTACCAGAAAACTTGTAGCTTCAGATATTAAAAGGAAATTATGTTAACCTAACATCAGTGTTTGAGAAAATGCTGGAGTCTATTAAGGATGAGGTTTCAGGGTACTTGGAAACTAATGACACAATAAGTCAAAGTCAGCATGTTTTCTATAAAGGAAAATCTTGCTAGACAAATCTGTTGGAATTCTTTGAGAAAGTAACAAGCAGGGTAGTCAAAGGAGAGGCAGTGGATGCTATTTGCTTGGATTTTCAGAAGGCATTTGATGAGGTGCCACACATGAGGCACCTTAAGATAAAATCCTATAGCATTACAGGAAAGATACTGGCATGGATAGAGGAATGGCTGACAGGCAGGAGGCAGCAAGGTATAAAAGGGGCCAGTTTCTGGACGGCTGCCAGTGACTAGTGGTGTTCCTCAGGTCTCAGCATTGGGACAGCTACTTTTCACATTGTTTGTCAATAACTTAAGACAATGGAATGGATGGCTTTGTGTCAAAGTTTACAGATAATACAAAGATAGATGGAGGGGTAGGTAGTGCTGAGGAAGGAATGTGATTGCAAAAGGACTTAGACAACTTGGAAGAATGAGCAAGAGGGACAGATGGAATACAGTGTTTGGAAATGTGTGATAATGCATTTTGATAAAAGTGCAGACAGTATCTAAACGGGCAGAAAATTCAAACATCAGACGTGTGAAGGTACTTAGGAGACACATGCAAGATTCCCAGAAAATTAATTTACAGGTTGAGTCTATGGTAAAGAAGGCAAAAGCAATGTCGGCATTTATATTCTATTCCACTTGAAATAAAAGCAAGGAGGTAATGCTGAGGCTTTACAAGACACTGTTCAGGCTGCACAGGCATCAACAGTTTTGGGCCCCGTATCTCAGGAAGGATATGTAGACATCGGAGGGAGGCCAGGAGGTTTACGAGGATGATTCCAGGAATGAAGGAATTCACGTGTGTGTGTGTGTGTGTGTGTGTGTATATATATATATATATATACACACACACACACACACACACACACACACACATATATATATACATAAAGTCAGAGGGTAGCAAATCTGTAGAATGCCCTGCCACAGACTGCGGGAAGCCAAGTCTGTGGGTACATTTAAGGCAGAAGTAGATCGTTTCTTAATTGGTCAGGAAATCAAAGTATATGGTGAGAAGGCAGGTGCATGGGGTTGAGTGGGATCCGGAATCAGCCATGATGAAGTGGCGGAGCAGACTTGATGCACTGAATGGCCTAATTCTGCTCCAATGTCTTATGGTCTTGTCTTAAATGCTGCAACCCCTTTCAAGCCTCCAAATTCTAACGTTAACCCAACACCCTCATTCCAATCTGCTGAAACTGGTAGATTCTTGTCATCTACCAGCCTCATCAGGTCACCCCTCACTCCACGACTCCAGGGAAATCAGCCTATGCAATCACTCCTGACAACAGAAGTCCTCCAATTCAGTGACCATTCTAATCAATCTCCTCTGTAACCACTCCAGTTCAATGACATCCTTCCTACAGAGGCTCACTGGAGAAGAATCACTTCAAAGCACTGGGATTAAATACTACTTGTCTTTACGCCAGCCATTTCCCACCCTCTCATGTCACACTATAGCCTAACAATACTCCTGTCTATAATAGGTAGGTTAAAGGATCAGAACATCATGGGCCAAAGGGCCTGTACTGTGCAGTACCGTTCTATACCACAAATTTGGTGAGCCAAAAGGAAATGCAGTTCAACATTGCAACCAATCATATGAAACCATACAAGATGCCACATGTTAAAAACCCTGTCAAAGCATGAATGCACCAGCTCATCCTGAAATACACAGGACCACATTAACTCGGGTGAAGGCCAGTGAAAATTAAGGACTGCCACAGCATAACGTAACTCAGTTTGCTGAATGGCAGAGGATTCCACGTGCTGTTAAATCCAGCCACATTACTCACTGGGTGTATACCCTTAAGCTCACAAGTAGACAGACCCAGTGGAAACTCACTGGTAGGGAGGGAATGATGTTGTTTGAACAGTAGCACACTGGGTTACAGTAATAGAAATGGGTGAAACACTAGTGCCCGTTATAAATACCCAGTCGTGATGTGGAGTTTCAGCTTGAAGCATCCAAGATGCTGCTTGACCAGCTGAGTTTCTCCAGCAGATTGTTTGTTGCTAGTAACTATACCTGGTTATTTATTCTGGGCCAACTCTAACAAATCCCTTCCTTACTAAACTTTCTAAATCTTTGTCCATCCTACAGCACATGTTTAAGACTGTGATAACACGTGTGTCAGTAGGTGAATCACACTGCCAGCTCACCTCACCAGGCGTCATCACTTATGCATTAAGTTAATGCAGCCTGATGCTGACTTGGAGACCTGGAATGGATTACTGAACTTGATCCCCATCAAATCCATCATCCAATTTGGAGAACAACGTGCATATGTGTGATTAAACAGGATAATCCTGTTCGGACACCTGTTTGTGATTACTGGTACCAATATAAAGCAGGACTACAGTCAGCACACATCAAAACATCAGCAACAAAAATCACCATGAGCAGTTCTGACCAGGAGTGTCCGGACTCTAACCAGTCGCAGCGAAGCTCAGGCAGACGACGGTCTAACAGCATCGGCATGTGCCCCTTGCCCAGCATCCCAGAATACCCGGGGTATCAGGACCTTAAGGTAAGTTCCTGATGGCTTTACCAACCTCTCGACTTTGAGTTGTCCTCAGAACAAGAGAATGCTTGCTGAAAATTAAAAGTCGAAAAAAAAAAAAAAAAAATATCACATTCACTAGTGGTCAAGATGCTTTCACTACCAGCTGCTGCTGAAATACCAGACAGGATCCATGGAGGGGAAAACAGAGGCTGGGTCAATGACTTTTCATTGTGCATTACCTTGCTCAAGGTAATTTTTCCATTCCTAATCAGCAGCCTGTCTGAACTACTTGAATTCAGGTTGAAAGAAGAGCTGAAACATTTGAAAAGATTATTTTAAAATAGTACAGCAATTGACGACAGCCAGTTTTATGTATCTCCAATTTCACTTCAAATTTCCTCGGGGGCGGAAATACTCTTAAAGGTGGGCTGTTGTGTCCACCCTACTGTGCGTGTATAAATAAAAATACTTAAAAAATTAGGTAAGTAGTGCTAAAAGAGCAAAAAAGGAAAAAAAAGTGAGGTAGTGTACATAGATTCACTGTCCATTCAGAAATCTGATGGAGGGGAAGCTGCTCCTAAAATGTTAGGAGTCTCTTCGGGCTCCTGTACCTCCACTTCGATGGTAGCAATAAGAGGGCATGTCCTAGGTGTGGGGGTCCGATATCCTTGACGCTGGGGAGGCTAGTGCACTTGGAGCTGGTTGAGTTTGCAACTTCCTGCAGATTTTCCCGATCCTGTGCAGTGGCCCCCTCTGTGCCAGGCTGGTTTGTGTACAATTAGTTAGAATGTGCTCCGCAGTTCATCTGTAAAAATTTGCAAGAGTCTTTAGTGTCATACTAAGTCTCCTGAAACTCCTAATGAAATGTAGCCACTGTCGAGTCTTTTTTGTAATTGCATCAATAGGTTGGTCCCAAGATAGACCTAAAGAGATGTTGACACCCAGGAACTTAAATTCCACTGATAATTCCTCAGTACAGACTGATGTGTGTTCCCTGACTTCCCTTTCCTGAAGTCCACAATCAACTCCTTGATTTTACTGACTTTGAATGCAAGGTAGTTGTTGCTGTTGTATATTTGTAAATGGCATTTAAGCTCTGCGTAGCCACACAGTCGTGGGTGTTAAGATTAGAGCAGTGGGCCACGTACACATCCTTGAGATGCATCAGTGTTGATAGTCAGCAAGGAGATGTTACTTGCAATCCGCACTTACTGTGGTTTCCCAATGAGGGAGTCAAGGATGCAGTTGAATTGGGAGGTAGAGGCCCAGGTTTTGGAGCTTGTGGATTAGTACGGAGGGAGGGTGTGATGGTGTTCAACATTGAGCTGCTGTCAATAAACAGCAGCCTGACATAGGTATTGCTGCTGTGCAGGTGATCCAAGGCCGAATGGAGAGCCAATGAAATTGCATCCATGGTAGACCTACAATGATGATAGGAAAATTGCAGTGGTTCCAGGTTCTTACTTAGGCAGTTGATGGTTCTGGCCGTGACAAGCCTCTCAAAACACTCTCAGTAAAGTGCGTGTAACACTAACAAGTAAAATCAGAGGATGAAGGAAAAGAGATTCTTTAAGGAATTATAGATATTGAAGCACTTGAATCTAAGGCAAGGTAGGATATGGACCAAGTGCTGGTGAATGTGCACAATGTTTGATGTGGGTAGAGCTGAATGACCCATTTCCATCTCGTATGTCTAACTGATCCTTGTCTCTTACCCTTAACTTTAGGGCACAAGGAGTCTTCCATCAAGAGTTCACTCTAGCCTTGCACTCAATATTCATGGCTCAAAGAGAAACGGCGCTTCCCAGAAATCAGACAGCACAGTCGCCATTCACACTCTGGCCCAGTGGAGCCTGCAATTCCAAAGCATAGCAGGATTGTCTGGAGATCACATGCTCCCAGACGCCAACAGGCAATTCCACGACAAGAGCCTGGAAGATTACTTCCACGAGCGCCTGATGGAGCTGAAGCACAGACCTGTTCAGGCAGCCAGGCCCAGTTGCTGACACCAAACTTTTACTAGCATCATAGGCTACAGTAGTTTTGCACTGGGACTTCTGAAGCACCCAGTAATTGGCAGTGTTGATTCTGGAGCAGACAGGTTCCACTCCACCTGGAACAGCTCAAGAAACTGGAACTTGTTCACTTTGACACACCATGTTCTCCCAATCAACCAAGTTTAATGAGACAATCCTATTGTGTAATTATGTATATTTGATATCCAGGTCTTGGACTTGCACCTGAGCACTATTATTAGCCCAAGGCATCTATCCAGCTTGCACAGCTCCATCAACCAACGGCACACTTAATCAAACCGCTCTCACACCATGCTTTTATGTAGCCCAAGTCCATAAAAAGTAGTTTTATGAGGTTTTTTTTAAACCAGTGGGTAAAATAATTAGTCACTTGCTCAGGACTACACAATGTGTGCCAATTAAAACTGGAATTCTGCAGAACGTACTTATGCTGCCTGATCTCATGATCACAACCACTTAAAAGTCTATAAATACTGACTCTAGGATGATACCCATTTTTAAAGTGGGTTCACTGGAAAGCAGCTTACATTAATGAGACGGAAGGTATTTACTTAAAGTGCTCTAATGTTATATACCGTGTACTTCAATGCTCAATGAGCTATATCCTACTATGGCTCTTTAATAAAAGATGTAAATAATGAGGACTGTTTTTAAAAATATTTTCTCAACATCTGGTTGCCTTGGACGATAATGTCCAAATAAGTAAAAACAGCCAAACCAAGTAACAAAACCCCACCCATCAGATGGCAGCTCTCAAAGTAGAGCAGGCTTACCAATATACTGTACAATTTCAGCATCATTGGGCGTGATTGGGTTAGAGGACCACCAGTCAACGATCACAAGCATTGATCAGGGACAAAAATAAACTGCCAGGGCAACTCAGTGTCAGTCAACATCTGTCAATGTAAAGAGATGGTCAATATTTCAGCTCGAGTCCCTGCATCAAACGTAGAGGGGACATAACCATTATAAATGGGGAAAAGAGGGATGAGCCAAGTTTTTGGGGGGGGGGGGGCGCGCAAACACATATGTATGAATAATTGAGCCAGGTGGGGTGGAGTTGGGAACAACCACCAAATACAAGTTTAAAAGACACTTGGATTAGGTATACAGATCGGAAAGGTTTACAGGGATATGAGCCAAATACAAATGGCACCAAACTACATGATCAACAAGCTCAAAGTAAATTTATTATCAAAGTACATATATGTCATGTATGTCACTATAGACAACCATGAGATTCATTTTCTAAAAACAAAAAATAGAATCAATGAAAGACCACACCCAACAGGAAACAACAGATGTGCAAGACAACAAACTGTGCAAACAAAAAGGGAAAAAAATTATGAATGAACAAAAATATTAAGAGCATGAGATGAAGAGTCCTTGAAAGTGTGTCCATTGGTTGAGAGAACAATTCAGTGATGGAGTTTTTAGTTGACTTATTGAGATACAACGCGGAAAAGGCCCTTCAAACCACGCTGCTCAGCAACTTTCTAGACCCCAATTTAATCCTAGCCTAATTACAGGAAAATTTACAATAACCAATTAACCTACTAACCAGCAGGTCTTTGGACTGTGCAAGGAAACTGGAGCACCCAGAGGAAACCCACATGGCCCTAGGGAGAACATACAAATTCCTTACAGACAGTGGCAGGAATTGAACCTGGGTCACTGGTCACGTAAAGCACTATGCTAACCACTATGATACCATGCCGCACTCACCCCCTCTTGTTCAAGAGCCTGATGGTTGAGGAGTAGTAACTGTTCCTGAACCTGGTGCTGTGGGCCCTGCACCTCCCTCCTGATGGCAGCAGCAAGGGGATGGCCCAGATGGTGGGGGGTCCTTGATGGTGGATGCTGCTGTCCTGCCTCAGCATTCCATGTAGATGTGCTCAATGGTGGAAAGGTCTTACCTGTGATAGACTGGGCTGCATCCGCTTTTTGCAGGCTTTTCTATTCAAGGGCACTGGTGTTTCCATACCAGGCTGTGATACAACCAGTCAATATACTCTCCACTGCACATCTACAGAAGTTTATCAAAATTTTAGATGTCATGCTAAATCTTTGCAAATTTCTAAGGAAGTTACTTCTGCACTATATAACTAAGACAAGGCCATTCAGCCCATCATCCCATTCGCTCTCAATATTGATCTCAAAATTACTCATTTGTTGCTATTACCCCCTCCAGTTCATCATGTTGTTCACCAAGATAAATTAGCCACCTTCCGCCATCTTTGCACACACTGAATAGACTGCATGTGTGGATGGGCAATGAATACTAGCATTGCCAGTGTCACCCATGTCCTATAAACTATAAAAGTAAGCAGCTGAGCTTCCTACAGAACCAGAGGAGGAATCAAGCCATCTTAGTGACCATTAGTTGGCATCAGGCAAAGTAAACGGCGAAGGGTTATAGCAGGGCAGCAGCACCTGACAAGTACTTTGTGTAATAGAATCCTCCAATCAGTTCGGGCTCCCACTCTTTTACATAGACACCACAGATACCAGTAAATGCAAGAAATATCATAACTACACGGGTGTTTGAAATCCCTGCCATTCACCAAGCGGTGGAAAACTAGATATCCACACTTGTACAGTTTTGAACACTTGAACTAAGAGGTGCTGCCTCATATTAGAGCCTCTTAGAGGCAAAAATGGTTGGAGACGGGGGAACCTCATTCTCAGCAACAACTCACTAACCAACTAAGTATTCTGGTTAGTTACACCAACTAACATTGCAAGAAACAGCCCTTTTTGTTTAAAAAAACACAATGAGATAGAATGGCTTTAATGCAACAGTTGAAAGGCAGCACCAAACCACACTCCGGCATTAGACTAGACAGCAAGCCAAGGCGCCAAAATGATGCAGGAAACACTGTTCCACATCACTTATTATTCCTTGCTCACGCCAGTCATTCCAAAATTACTCCACTCTTACTTAACTGGAATTATATCGTACCCAACATTAAAACCACACACTATGTTCAAGAGAAAATGAAAGTCAAGCCCTAATACTGCGAGCTTGATGTAGTTCTACAATGAACCCTCCTGTGACCCTGTTCACCCTGGCCAAAATAATCAAGGATAGAGTGAAATCAAAAAGCTGGACTCAGTAACAATAACTACCAATTACAAAATCTCACCTGAAGGAAATAAGACACCTTCACCTGCCTCACCAGCATGATGCCTCATCTGACCGGTCACAAAATTCTCCCTTCCATGGGTTCACCCTCTTTTGCATGAATTGAGTTATAGTTGCTTGGTTTTACACTCATTGCTTACCAGTATAGGTTTTGACAGTGAAGGAGCCTCCAGCAGATGATTCCCAGGCATATGCCTCATCATCGTTGTTCTTGGTGAGCACTGTAACCTTCTCAGCTACTAAGTAAGCAGAGTAGAAGCCAACACCAAACTGTCCAATCATGGAAATGTCAGCACCAGCCTGCAGTGCCTCCATGAAAGCCTTAGTGCCAGACTTGGCAATGGTGCCCAGGTTGTTGATCAGGTCAGCCTTGGTCATGCCAACCCCAGTGTCAATGATGGTCAGCGTACGCTCCTGTACATTGGGAATGATTTCAATCTTCAGGTCCTTGCCACTCTCCAACTTTGAAGGATCCGTTAAGCTTTCGTAACGGATTTTGTCCAGGGCCTACAAGAGATAAAGTCCGAATATGGTCACAAACTATTCCAAATACCCAATATCAAGTATTAGAAGCAGCCTGTGTCATGAAGATATAGCAAAAGGTTATCTTCACAGTGTGTCTTACAAAAGAAATAACAAGTCCAGAACCACCTAATACATGAAAATGACATCCACACTGCACAGGACACACTAGCCAGTTGACATATTACTTCTTGGGAATGACCACCAGGGAAGTTGGCATACTGGAGAGAAAGACAAACAAGCAACAGAAGCAAGCATCACTTCACACTTTTTTTGGACTGCACTCCATTTGCCACTTTTCAGCCCAGCTCTACATCCTGTCTATACCTTGGTGTAACCTATGACAACATTTTACGCTATCCAACCTTCATTTATCTGCAAACTTACTAACCCACTCCTCCACTTCTTCATCGACGTCACTTATAAAAGATCATTCAATGACTTGCATAAATATGACAAATGACTCACAAAACAGATCCCTGATCGTCACTGACCACCAACCAGAATATGTTCCATCTACTACCACCCTCTGTCTTCTGTCAGCAAGCCAATTCGGAATCCACACAACCAAGTTTCCATGGATCCCATACTTCATGTCTTCAAGCCTTCCATGGGAAATTTGTCAACCACCTTACTAAAATCCTTATACACCACATCCACAGGGGCACTTTCTACAGGGTAACAATTGAGAGTATCCTGACTGGGTGCATCACTGCCTGGTATGGGAACTGTACCTTCCCTAATAGGAGGACTCTCCAGAGACCGGTGCGGACAGCCCAGCGCATCTGCAGTTGTGAATTTCCCATGATTCAGGACATTTACAAGGATAGGTGCGTAAAAAGGGCCCGTAGGATCACTGGGGACCCAAGTCTTCTCAACCACACTCTATTCCAGTTTCTACCATCTGGCAAACTGTACCGCAACATAAAAGCCAGGACCAACAGGCTCCAGGACAGCTTCCTCCACCAGGCCATCAGACTGATGAACTCACGCTGATTTGAGTGTACTCTACATTACATTGACTGTTCTATTTATTATAAATTACTATGATTGTACATGGCACATTTAGATGGAGACATAACAAAGATTTTACTCCTCATGGATGTGAAAGACACAAGAAATAAAGTCAATTCAATTCACATTTGTTTAATAGACACCTCGTTGAAATGAGGTTTGAGAGACATGAACTGCCCTTCAAAAAAAACCACGCTAACTTTACTAAATCAGAGACTATGCCTCTGGGGAATCTGCAGCAGGTACCTGACTCAGGGTGTTTTCCCCTTTAAATGGTCGTAGACAGGTTTTGTTTATCACACCTACGTTCGATCAATTGTTCAAAGCTAACTTTACACAGTTATTTGACAAAATCAAACAGGATCTTGAGCAATGGAGCACTCTTCCCATTTCTTGGCTTGGCCAAATATCCTTGCTCAAAATGAACATTCTTCCTGGTCTGCTCTACCCAATACAAATGATTCCAGTCATTTTTACCCAAAAAAATACTTAAAAAAAAATAAATAAATGGCTGATTTGTTTCTTTCATCTGGAACAAAAAAAGACCCTGTATTAAAATGTCTAAGTTACAGCTTCCCAGTAGTCTAGGGGGTCTGGATTTTCCAGACATCAAAAAACAAATCAATTAAGTTCCTTTTTATCTTGTGGTTGACTGGGTGCGCAGGGACCCCTCCTCAATTTGGCTAAACATCGAAGCTCCACAAGCAAAATGCCCTCTTATTAATTTGCTTTTCCTCAGTAAGATGAAACTAGTTAAGGAATATTGTTGCAATCCAATAACAATTAATACAGTCAGGGCTTGGAGGACAGTGCGACAAATTGAGGGCAACGCAGCGATAATATCACACTTCACTCCAATAACCAGCGGTCCAGATTTTCAGCCTGGCATAATGGATTCTGGATTTAAACTTTGGATTTCTAAGGGTATTTTCCATTTAGGAGATTTGTTTGATGAAGGAACGATGATGTCTTTTAGTCAAATAGTACAGAAATTTAACATACCCAACAAGGATCTTTCTCGTTTCAGATAAGAGATTATATACAGAGAAAAATTATTTGTTAACTGATTTCTATAGTTCTGACATAGAAAAGAGGGCGTTTTGTTCCATGGGTGAAGTCTCCATCAGTACTATTTACAGCATCCTGAGGGAATATTCTTTTGGAGAGGCTGAGCAGCTGGGAAGGGTCTGGGAGGAAGAGCTGGGAGTATAAATTACAGCTGAAACATGGGAAGACATCTGTGATAATGCAAAGAAAATTTCAGTTTGTAATAGAACTAAAGCACTGCAACTCAAAGTTCCGCATAGAGCCCATCTGACTCCAGTTCGTCTCTCAAAATTTAAGACGGGGGTTTCTCCAATGTGTTTTATGTGTAAAGTAATTACTGGAACTTTCACCCACTGTTTTTGGACTTGTCCCAAACTTCAGGCATCCTGGAGTGATATTTTGGGTGAAATGGAAAAGATTCTGAAGATGGAGCTTGAACTGGACCCAGTGTCTTTTCTCTTAGATTTACTCAGCAGTCATATTATTAATGCACATCAGAAAAAACTTTTTAACATCCTGACTTTTTGTTCAAGGAAGAACATTTTACTTTGTTGGATATCCAATAAGGCCCCTGGACTTTTTGGTTGGCGTAAATTAATCATAGAATACATTCCTTTGGACTTTTTGACATGTATGGTACACTCAAAAACAAATAGTTTTCGTAAAACACTGCAACCTTTTCTACAATATGTAGATGTAAACCTGTCTGCTATACTAACAAGGGCTTTTGTATAGGATGTTGGGGTGATGTCTATATTTTGATGCGAGTGTTCTGATAGCTGATAACTGAGAGGAAGAAATGTAAATGTATCTGTAAATTGAAAGTTATGCTGAGCAAAAAAAAAAATTAAAGGAAAAAAACCATGCTGATTCTACCCAACAAAACTATACTTCTCCAAATGCACTTGAGCCTTGTCTCTAAGAATCTTCTCCAATAGTTTGCCCACCACTGACGCAAGTTTCACAGGTCTATAATTCCCTGCATAGGCCCTATTGCCTTCCTTCAACAATAAAACATTCATTAAAACCTCCATCTCTCATGAGCACTAAAGCACAATGCTCATTAAGGACCTCCTCCGCCTCCAGGGACTTTCTCTCATCTCAGTGTATCTACATTTACATCAACTTTGGTTCACAAGTTCAGGTATAACACATCCCTTTTGCATAGGCCATAGCTTCCCACAGAAGAGATCCCAGTGATGCACAAATCGGAAACCATGCCCCATGCATCAAGCCTTCAGTCATACATTCATCTGCAAAATTTTCCTATTCTGCTTTTTGCTTCCTTCTTAACTCCCAATATGCACTCTTCAAGACCGCATCTCTTTCTCTACCTTTGTTGCTGGTAACAATGTGTACATGACTTCTGGCTGCAAACCGTCCCATAATATGGCCTCAAAGATGTCTTTGACCCTGGGATAGGTTCCCTGTAAGTACCAGTGAGGATACACATGTGTAGAGCCACAGAATTGAGGTCCTGAATGAATACTTCTTGTCTGTATTTACATTAGAGATTATGGAAGCTAGGGAATTCAGGGAGAAGAGGAGTGATGTCTTGAAGTACATTTCTAAAAATGTATTGGTAGATTTAAAAGGGAAATAATCCACTGGGATCTATCAAATGCTCCCCCAGGATGTTGTGGGAAGCAAGAGGGAAAAAAATAGGTTTTTGCATCTTCCCCAGTCATAGAACACTACAGCACAGAAACAGGCCCTTCAGTACATCTAGTCTATGGCAAACTATTAGTCTGCTTAGTCCCATTAACCTGCACCCAGACCATAGCCTCCTTACCACCTCCACCCACGTACCTATCCAAATTTCTCTGAAATGTTGAAATTGAACCCGTATGGGGCATGGTTTCCCGTGCAGGTTCCACTGGCAGCTCATTCCACACTTCCGCGTGAAGATTTCCCTCATGTTCCCCTTAAGTATTTCATCTTTCACCTTTAATCCATGACATCTAGTTCTACTATCACCCAACCTCAGTGGGGAAAAAGCCTGCCTGCATTTACCCATCATAATTCTGTATACCTCTATCAAATCTCCCCTCATTCTTCTACACTCTAAGGAATAAAGTTCTAACTACTCAACTTTTCCTTATAACTCAAGTCTTCAAGTAAGTTTTCTCTGCACTTTTTCAATCTTACTTACATCTTTCTGGCAGGGAGGTGATCAGAACTGCACACAATACTCCAAATTAGGTCTCACCAACATCTTATACAACCTCAATATGACATCCCAAATTCTGTACACAATGTTACTGTTCCTCTCCACACCATCAGGTAACAACCTTGTTATTTCTTTAGAAGTTGTCTTTTTTTTATTAAAAAGGCTGAGCTGCTAGCTTGATGCTCAACCCAGCAAGAATGGAAAAGGTGCAAGGAGCCAATTGGAATCAAACCCGGGACAACTCGCCTCGAAGTCCAGTGCACACGCCACCAGACCACTGGCCAGCTATACGTAATACTTTGTGTTAAATACTTTCTTTACAAGCCCATCAACATCTGATGCCACTCTCAAGGAATTATGAATCTGTATCCCAGATTCCCCTGTTCTACTGCACTCCTCAGTGCCCCACAGCTCAGCATTTAAGTCCTACTCTGATTTGTCCTCCAAAAGTGCAACATCTCACGTTTGTCTGCATTAAATTCAATCTGCCATTTTTTGCAACTGGTCCAAATCGTACTGCAAGCATTGATAGCCTTCCTCTTTGTCCACTACACCCACATCTAGCTGTCATCTGCAAATTTGCTGATCCAGTTTACTACATTATCAAGATTGCTGATATAGATGACAAATAACAACAGACCCAGCACCAACCCCTGTGGCATACCACTAGTCAACAGCCTCCAGTCAGAGGCAACCAACTCCTACCACTCTCGTTTCTTCCGTGAAGCAAATGTCTAATCCAATTTACTACCTCACCCCGAATGCCAGGCAACTAAATCCATGTAGACAACATCCACTGCCTTGCCTTCATCAACTTTCCTGGTAACTTCCTCAAAAAGTCCAAGATTGGTTAGACATAACCCACGACCACATACAAATCCATGTTGACTATCCCTAATCAGTCCTGACTATCCAATTAATCATCTATTCAGTCTCTTTTAATACCTTCCAATAACTGATTCACTACTGATGTCAGGCTCACTGGTCTGTAATTTCTCAGCTTATCCTTGGATGTAAATGAGATTCTGGAAGACTGGAGGATGGCTAATGTTGTTCCTTATTTAAGGAGGGCTACAAAGACAAGTCAGGGAACTACAGGCTGTTAAGCTAGCATCAGCAGTGGAAAGGTTCTGGAAGGAAAGGCAAAGACAAATTAGGGTTAATCAGCATAGATCTGTGTGAGAGAAATAGTGTCCTAGAACTTTGAACGAACTTTTATTTTGAAGAGGTGACCAAAAGGGGGTGAATACTGTGGCTATAAAGCAAGGCGAATCCTGAAATACTCAGAAATAAATCCTGTATCAACACCGCTGAAGTATCAAACATAGGATAAAAACTTACATCAGAAGCATTGGAGATGAGCTCACGGAGAAAGATTTCTTTGTTGGAATAGAAGGTGTTGATGATCAAGGACATAAGCTGAGCAATCTCAGCCTGGAAGGCAAAGGTTTCCACCTCATCGTCAATACGAATTTCTTCAGGCATCTGAAAAACAAAAATCCCTTCTATTCAGCACAAAACAAAACAGTCCATTTAATATTTTCTGGTGCTCCAGTTCACCTACCGCCAACATATTGTTTTCTCCACACTCTACACACAGAATTTTGTACACTCTCTGGTTAACAGAACAACAGCCCAAAGATTCATATGTCCCAACAGCTCAGCACTCCTAAGAATTTCAAGTGATTGCCTGCTTTAAAATTTAGACCAAAAGTTTCGAAATTGTCAATTTCTTCTTGAAACCAAATGATAGATATACAATGAAATTAAACATTGCATATTTGTATGGCTACATGAAACTTCAGGTTTAAGATAGTGCTACTGAAGGTGGACCATTTTCAAAGCAAAAAATACGACTAAGTACTACATTGATAACACTTTTTATGTGAAAAATTGTGGGGCTGATCTGAGTCAAGGCGTGTGGGTACGAGACTGATTCAGAGCATGGTTGAGGCATGCATGAGACAAAGTTGGAGTTGGAGACACCAGAGCTGAGTTGTCTCGGAGCCTATCCACCTAAAACAGGAGCGAGGCTGGATCTATCCAAGCTCTAGGCCAACTTGGAAATGTTGAGTACAGGCCAGAACGTGGCACCAGGGCCCAGAGCAAGGGGTCCAGGTTCATGTGCAGGGGACAATCCAGTGCTTGAACAACTTAAATGCTGGGCCAGATGGACTGAAAAGGCAAGTTGTCTGGACCAGTTCTGCACTGTGGCACTAAGACTGAGGGTGTGCCTGCTCCAGGCTTTGTGTCTGCAAGTTTCGTAGTGATTTGTCCAGCTGTGTGATGAACTGAGACTGAGGCTAATTACTGGCTGCTCCGGGCTTTGGGTTCTGAATACTAATGCTTGCTTTATTGTTTGAATTTGTTTTTTTCCTCCTATTTCTGCACATTGGGTTCTTTCAGGATTTTTTGCTTTGTGGCTGCCTGGAAGCAGACAAAACTCAAGTCTGTAAAATGTATACACACCTTGATAATAAATGTACTTTCAATGAACACTGAACTATAGGCCAATCAGCCTTTAAGTAGTATAAATTTTAGAAGCAAAATTTAGACAGAATTACTTGGACAAGTTAATAAGGAAAGTTAGCACAGATCTGTCAATAGCCGACTTAGAGCTCTGTGAAGAGGCAAAAGGATCCAGATAAAATACGAAATTTTATATCGATTACACAATATTTTTGACCAGCAGCACAAAACTAAATACCCTGGAATAAAAAGGTGGTAGCAGCAACAATTACTGAAATGACAGGAAAGCGGATGAGGAGAAAGACAGTCATACATCACTCTAACCTTCAGCCCACCACATTCACACTGACCTTTCTTCCTCAATTTATACCACTCCCATTTGCCTGCACTAGGTACTTAACCAGACTCAACCCACCCTATCTCAGAAGTATCCTTCTATGCCTTGCCTAATCATGTGTCTCAAACAAAATCATTGTATCAGACTTCTCCACCTTCCCTGGCAACAAGTTTCAGGTATCAACTATTCAGTGTAAGATGACCCTCTCCTCAAATCCCCTTAAAACTCCTTCCTCTCACACCAGTAGTGAGCAACTGCTTTCATTCAGGAGGGAAATGCACAGCAGAGCAGGGGCTATAGTCGGCAAAACAAAAATTTCTTTATAAACTTTCATAACTCTCAAACACA
Source organism: Mobula birostris (assembly GCF_030028105.1). Lineage (NCBI taxonomy): Eukaryota > Metazoa > Chordata > Chondrichthyes > Myliobatiformes > Myliobatidae > Mobula > Mobula birostris. Next base: position 136,237,239 of record NC_092371.1, read on the forward strand.
AGAATACATGGCACATTTTCCCAATTCTTAGACGATAAAACTAGACAGTAAACCACGAGAATGGTTAAAGGCCAAGATGATGTAGAGAAACTGTTGGAATAGACAGATGGATGCTAGATTTGACAATTTTAACGCCAAGAATCAGAAAGTGTTACATTTCAGTAAGGGAAGTAACAAAGAAGCAAAACTCTAAAGGCATACATATACAGAATATGAAACTGGGAGCATGAGCAAAGTCTTAAAATCAGGAGGTAGTTGAGGAAGCAGTTAAAAAAACACATAACATTGAGCATTAGAGACAGTTATAGTACAAGAGCAAGGATTATATTGTCAAGACTCTACATTTAGAGTCATGAGTGTAACACTGTGGACACCACAGGCTATTCAAGGCACAAGACATGCTAGTCTGCCTCTGAAACAGAAGTTGTAAGATTAGATTCAACTTTATTGTCATTGTGCCGAGTACAGATACAAAGCCAATGAAATGCATTTAGCATCTGACCAGAAATGCAAAGACTAGTGTTATTTACAAAATAACTGCGAATAAAAGTGCTACAGCACACAAATATAAAAGTACTGAGACAGTACAATATGGGTGCAATACTGCTTAGCGCTGTGATGTGAGGTTCAGCAGTGTCACAGCCTCAGGGAAGAAGCTCTTCCTGTGCCTGCTGGTGTGGGAGTGGAGGCTCCTGTAGCGCCTACCGGATGGGAGGAGAGTAAAAAATCCATGGTTAGGCTGATAATGCTTTTTGCCCTGCCCAGGCAGCGTTTATGGTAGATGTTCTCAATGGTGGGCAATTGGGTGCCGATAATCGCTGGGCAGTTTTCACCACACGCTGGAGTGCTTTGCGGTCCCATACAGGATAATTGCTATACCACACAGAGCTGCAGTTGGTGAGTATGCTCTCAATGGTACAGCGGTAAAAGTCCCGTCAGTATCCTGGACCTGATATCATCAGTTAAAATCAATAGCGGAGCAGTGAGTGTGAAATTGTTCTAATTGAAATTGGGTCAACCATCAGGGATCAAACCAAGGACACCAAGTAACAGTGAATGGTTATAATCGGAAATGCTGTCAGGATAGCACAGACAAACATCAACAGAAATGGATACGTGAACAAAATCATATGCGGAATAATAGGGCTGGCCAAATTACCTGCTTCTGTGCTGTAACCCAATGCATGTCAAATAGATTAAACACCCAATGCAAATACTAAATTGGATCCCAATACTTATATACTTTTAAAGGAGGCAAAGCATGGGAATAAACAGGATCTATTCTGGTTGACTAGTGGTGTTCCACAGGGGTCGATATGGGGCCATTTTCTTGCAGGCATTCACAGCAGAGGAAATAGAATCAATGAAAAACTCTACACAAAGACTGACAAGCAACTAATATGCAAAAGACAAACTGCAAATATAAAAGAATTAAACAATACTGACAACATAAGTTGTACAGTCCTTGAAAGTGAGTGCATAGCGCCACACACAAAATGCTGGAGGAACTCAGTAGGCCTGGCAACATCTTTGGGAAAAATGGATCGTCAATTTTCAGGGTCGAGACCCTTCATCAGGACTGGGGGAAAAATGAGGGGGGGAGGGGAGGAGGAAGTACAAGATGGTAGGTGATAAGTGAAACTGAGAGGGGGAGGGGTGAAGTAAAGAGCTAGGAAATCAATTGGTGAAAAGAGATAAAGAGCTGGAGAAGGGGGAATCTGATAGGAGAGGACAGAAGGTCATGGGAAAAAGGAAAGGAGCAGCAGGGGGAAGTGATGGGCAGGATGGAGACAAGCTGAGAGGATGAAATGGTGAAAGGGCAGCCATTAACTGAAGTTTGAGAAATCGATGTTCATGGAGGCTACCCAAGTGCTCATCCAACCAGACTGAGGTAGTAGAGGAGGCCATGGACTGACGTGTCAGAATAGGAAGTAGAATGGGTGGCCACTGGGAGATCCAGCTTTTTCTGGCATGCAGAGTGCAGGTGCTTGGCAATCTACGCTGGGTTTCACCGATATACAGGAGGCCACACCAGGAGCACTGAATACATTAGATGACCCCAACAGCCTCACAGTTGAGTCCAGTTTTAAGGTGAGGGAAGTTATCCACACTGGATCTGGTGCTCTGGGACCCAAGGTTCCTGTACCTACTTCCTGATGGCACATTTAAGTGTAAGGGCTTGGGGATAAGCTTCCGACACAGAATTGTATGGAAGAAAGCAAATCATTTCTTGAGGGTCAAGCAGTGTCTATTGGAATACTAAAGTAACAAGTCTTTTAATAAGGGTGTCCAAGATTACAAGGCAACAAGAAAATAGGGTTGACAGAGAAAATAAATCAGTCATTATGGAACAGCAGACCAGACTTATGTTTTATGCCAAATTAACCACATCTGCCTGTGCATGATCCAAATTCCTCCATTCCCTCCCCCCCATAAGCTTCCAGCACAATCCAGGTTTGTCTCACCTCTGCTAGTAGCCAATGCCCTCTAGTCCAGAAACTATTTTCTGCACCTTCTCCAAATGCTCAGATCCTTCATAATTCTTCTCCTTTGTATTGCCCTCTAAATCCACGCTAACCACTGTATCCACCCAGCTAATCCCAGTTAAACCGCAGCTGAAGTACTACGGCAGTGCTAGTCACCCTCAAGGTAATGTGATTGCCAAAGAGTGGGTACAGAAAAGCTTTACAGAGGAGTCACCAGGAAGAGAAAATAATGGCCAAGAAAGATAGGGAAGCTAGGATTGTTTTCTTTGGAACATAAAATGCCAAAATGAGATTGAATGAGATGCACACAATTCAAAGGCCTTCTTTTAAACTTTCCTGTAACAGGTCATGAATAAAAATGCACAAGTGAAACATTTTCCACCAGAAGGTGCATAGGTGTAGAACAAAGACCAAAGAGGTCAAGGTGGAAACTCCCTAACCACCCAGTAGTAGAAAGACATTGATTCTCAACCAGGAAAGGCACAAATGGTCAAACAACCCCTTCAATGCTACACATTCCCAGTGATTCTGACTTCCAACTCAAAACCTACTACCCAGTACAACCCACAATCACCAAAGGAATCAACAGACAGGAAAAGGTTGGGGCTGGAAGTTCCCTTCTGTGAACTGAAAGAAAGATAGAGCTCAGAGGTTGGGGAAGGATAGATATGTCCAAGACAGTCCCCAGTCTCTTCCTGAATGGAACTTGTGTACAATAAAGAGGAACTCTTCTCTCCCCCCAACCCCCCCAAAGCAACACACAAAATGCTGGGGGAATTCAGAAGGCCAGGCATCTATGGAAAAAAAAAGTACAGTCGACATTGCCGGTAAAGGCTTCGGCTTGAAACATTGACTGTATTTTCTATAGTTGCTGCCTGGCCTGCTCAGTTCCACCAGCATTTTGTGTGTGTTGCTCAGATTTTCTCGTTTGTGATTTTTTCCAACCTTCTTCAGGATGGCTTTGGCACCTTATCTGTCTACTTCCTCTTTCTCTGCAACTCTATTCTGGATTCTCATATCATTTTATTCCCTTTTAAATTACCTCCATATGCTTATGTTTGGAAAAAACCTATCCGAATAGCATGATAAACAAGCTTCTCCACTATACTTCAGGCAATAATAATAAGCCCAATTTTCAGCTCTAGAGTATGTGATGCAGGAGATAGGATCAAGGTGGGTGGGATAATGGAGTGTGCCCAAACTGTGGAGATGGTTTGGTGCAGAGGACAGGAGGTGGGGGTGTCGCAAGCCCCAGCCTGCCTGGCCCAGAGGCAAAGCCAAGTTAGCGATTCAGTCTGCCGTGGGGTGGGGACAGACGCGCGGAAAAAAAATTATCGCACCACGTGGCCTGGTGTAATATAGGGAAATGGGTGCAGAGGTCTCCGAGCAAGAGTCCAAGCACCACAAGTAATAGGACGTTGCAAAGTTTTATTAACGTGGGGGGGGGGAGAGAGAGAGAGAGCGGGAGTTCACCCCCAACCGTTTAGCCGCAGAATATATGCACCACCCTCCCTCCCATCGGGACAAAATGGCGGCGCCGTGGAGCACGCGGTGGCCGGCCAGGGATAAAAGGACCGGGTCGGATGCCCACCCCTCCACAACCAGATACATGTACTGCGCCAACCGGTCTGCATATCTACCGGGGCTGCCGCGGTGCAGACTGCCCAGCTAACAACCACATTCTGGTCCGCACCCCCGAGCCCTCCGTAGGCCAACCGAGCCCAAACCCAAGCAGGGCTGGCCAAGAGCGATCGGTGCCAGCCTGATTCCAGGCCCGGGCACAGGAGAAACACTCCCGCGGGGCTCACTGCCGTATCCCGGCCCGGCGAGTTAAGAAGGCTTTGTCTTCCCTACCTTGACCGAGTACGTGGTCCGCTGCTGTTACCGGAGGGGACTGCCTGGGAGGAGCCAGGTACTCGCTGCTTCTCTTCACTTCACTCCCGCCGCAGAAAGAAGTCGTTCTTCCGCCGCCGCGGTATCTCAGCGCCGCACCACCCTCCGGCGGTGTATCCATGCGCGCGTACCGGCTAGCCCACCGAAGTTCCAGCCCCATCGCCGGTCCCCTACTCCTAGACATCCGGACCTTTTATCTTTACCGCGCTCTCTTCCCGCCGTCTCCCGATCGCCGTGCAGCCTAAGCTGCCGACTCGTCGAGGCACTACTTCTCCGGGAAGTGCGGAGGCTGACGGGTGGAGATGGGTAAACCGGTTTGTTCCAGCACATTCGACGGGTGGGTTCCGGCGCAGTTACGTCAGAGGGCTGGGCTTAGGTGGGTCGCCGCCAGTTGCCATGGAGACACGGGTAGAGTCGGTGTTGCTCGAAACCAGTTTCCTGGCGGTGGGGGCAAAGGATGGGAGATCGCTGCTTGTTAACATTGTTCCTCCTTCTTCCACCCTCCTCTCTTCTGCCAAGTGGGTTTCACACTTGCACTGATTGATGGTGTTGTGTGTCCCTCTCGGACTTTTCACGGTGCAGTCAGTCTCTGTTCCACAGTCCAGTCTCAGACCAACCATCAGTCGTGACAAGGTTTTCATGTTTTAACTGGCCTCAGAAAATAGAACATAGAAATCTACAGCACATTACAGGCCCCTCAGCCCACAATGTTGTACCAACCATGTAACCTTCTCTAGAAGCTGCCTAGAATTTCTCTAGCGCATAGCCCTCTATTTTTCTAAGCTCTATGTACCTATCTAAGAGTCTCTTAAAAGACTCTATTGTGTCCGCCTCCACCACCATCGCCGGCAGTGCATTCCACGCACTCACCACTCTGTGTGGAAAAAATTACCCCTAACATCCCCTCAGTACCTACTTCCAAGCACCTTAAAACTATGCCCCCTCGTGTTAGCCATTTCAGCCCTGGGAAAAAGCCTCCGGCTATCCGCATGATCAATGCCTTTCATTATCTTGTACACTTCTGTCAGGTCACCTCTCATCCTCTGTCACTCCAAGGAGAAAAGGCCAAGTTCACTCAACCTGTTCTCGCAAGGCATGCTCCCCAATCCAGGCAACATCCTTGTAAATCTCCTCTGCACTCTCTATAGTGTCCACATCTCTCAAGTGGGTTCTAACCAAGATCATATATAGCCACAACATCATCTCACGGCTCTTGAACTCAATCCCACAGTTGATGAATGCCAACACACCATACACCTTCTTAACAACACTGTCAAACTGCACAGCAGCTTTGTGTGTTCTATCAACATGGACCCCAAGATCTCACTGATCTGCCACATTGCCAAGAGCCTTGCCACTTATATTCTGTCTTCAAACTGGACCTATCAAAATGAACCACCTCACACTTATCTGGGTTGAACTCCATCTGCCACTTCTCAGCCCAGTTCTGCATCCTATCAATGTCCCGGTGTAACCTCTGACAACCCTCCAGACTATCTACACCACCCCCAACCTTTGTGTCATCAGCAAACTTAGTAACTCACCCTTCTACTTCTTCATCCAGGTCATTTATAAAAATCACGAAGAGGAGTGGTGTCAGAACAGATCCCTGCAGAACACCACTGGTCACCATCCTCCATGCAGAATACAAACCATCTACAACCACCCTTTGCCTTCTGTGGGCAAGTCAATTCTAGATCCACAAAGCAAGGCCTCTTTGGATCCCATGCCTCATTACTTTCTGAATGAGCCTGGCATGGGGAACCTTATCGAATGCCTTACTGAAATCCATATAAACTACATCCACTGCTCTACCTTCATCAATGTGTTTTGTTATATCCTCAAAGAATTCAATCAGGCTCATAAGGCACGACCTGCCCTTGATAAAGCCATGCTGACTATCACTAATCACATTATGTCTCTCCAAATAAATCCTGCCTCTCAGGTTCTTCTCCAACAACTTGCCCACCACTGAAGACAGACTCACTGGCCTATAATTTCCTGGGTTATCTCTACTCCCTTTCTTGAACAAGGGAACAACATTTGCAACCCTCCAATCCTCCGCTTCTTTTCCCTTCCCTATTGATGACGCAAAGATCTTCGCAAGAGACTTAGCAATCTCCTCCCTCGCTTCCCACAGTAGTCTGGGGTATACCTCATCCAGTCCCGGCGACTTATCTAACTTACTGCTTTTCCAAAGCTCCAGCACATCCTCTTTCTTAGTGTCTATATGCTCAAGCTTTTCAGTCCACTCTAAATCATCCCCACAATTGTCAAGGTCTTTTTCCCTGGTGAATACTGAAGCAAAGTATTCATTAAGTACTTCCGCTATCTCCTCCGACTCCATGCACACATTTCTGCTATCGCACCTGATTAGCCCTATTCTCACATGGCTCGTTCTCTTGCCTTGGGGTTTTCCTTAATCCTGCTCACCAAGGCCTTCTCATGGCCCCTTCTGACTCTCTTAATTCCATTCTTGAGCTCCTTCCGAGCAATCTTGTAATTTTCTAGAGTTCTATCAGTACCTAGTTTCTTGAACCTTTTGTAAGCTTTTCTTTTCTTCCTAACTAGATTTTCTACACCATGGTTCTTTAACTCTACTATCCTTTCCCTGCCTCAATGGAACATACCTATGCAGAACTCCATGAAAATGTTCCCTGAACATTTGCCACATTTCTGCTGTGCATTTCCCTGAGAACGTCTGCTCCCAATTTATGCTGCCAAGTTCGTGCCTAATAGCACCCTATTTACCCCTACCCCAATTAAATGTTTTCGCAAATTGTTTGCTCCTATCCCTCTCCAGCACTATGGTGAAGGAAATAAGAGTTACGGTCACTACCTCCAAAATGCTCTTCAACCAAGAGATCTGACACCTGACCAGGTTCATTTCCCAATACCAGATCAAGTACAGCCTCTCCTCTAGTTGGCTTATCTACATATTGCATCAGGAAACCTTCCTGAATGTACCTAACAAACTCCACCCCATCTAAACCCCTTGCACTAAGGAGATGCCAATCAATATTAGGAAAGTTAAATTCACTCATCACAACAACCCTGTTATTATTGCACCATTCCAGAATCTGCCTCCCTATCTGCTTCTCGATGTCCCTGTTACTATTGAGGGTCTATAAAAAAACACCCAGTAGAGTTATTGTCCCTTTCCTGTTTCTGACTTCCACCCACAATGACTCAGTAAACAATCCCACTCTGACCTCCTCCTTTTCTACAGCCGTGATACTATCCCTAATTAGTAATGCCATGTCCTCACCTCTTTTGCCTCCCTCCCTGTCCTTTTTGAAACATCTAAAGCCTGGCACACTCAGCAGCCATTTCTGCTCCTGAGGCATCCAAGTCTCTGTAATGGCCACAACACCACAGTTCCACGTATTGACCCACGGTCTAAATTCATCTGCCTTGTTTATGATACTCTTTGCATTACAATAGACACATCTCAAACCATCAGGCTGAATGCATCTTTGCTCTATCATCTGGTTATCCTGCCGCACAAACTCCCTATAAGCTGTCTCTACTTGTGCTCCAACCTCTCATCCTCTGCCTCTTCACTTCGGTTCCCACCCCCCTGCAAATCTAGTTTAAACCCTCCCCAATAGCAGGATATTGGTTCCCCCTTGGATTGAAGTGCAACCCGAACTTTTTGTACAAGTCACACCTGTTCCAGAAGAGGTCCCAATGATCCAAAAATCTGAATCCCTGCTCCCTGCTCCAAACCTTCAGCCATGCATTTAACCTCAACCTTTCTATTCCTATACTCACTGTCGCATGGCACAGGCAGCAATCCTGAGATTTACTTTTGAGATCCTGTTTCTCAACTTCCTTCCTAACTCCCTGTATTCTGCTTTCAGGACCGCACCCCCTTCCGGTGCTCTATTTGAATGGAATTGAATTAGTATATCATACCAACCCTGACTTCCAGGGCACCCAAACCCATGATCACCATATCCCTCCATACACCTCTCATCCATGTACCTGTCCAAGTTTTTCTTAAATTTTAAAAGTGAGCCCGCATTTACCACTTTATCTGGCAGCTCATTCCACACTCCCACCACTCTGTGTGTGAAGAAGTTCCCCCCTAATGTTCCCTTTAAACTTTTCCCCCTTCACCTTTAACCCATGTCCTCTGGTTTTTTCCTCCCCTAGCCTCAGTGGAAAAAGCCTGCTTGCATTCACTCTATCTATACCCATCATAATTTTATATACCTCTATCAAATCTCCCCTCATTATTCTACGCTCCAGGGAATAAAGTCCTAACCTATTCTACCTTTCTCTGTAACTCAGTTTCTCAAGTCCCGGCAACATCCTTGTAAACCTTCTCTGCACTCTTTCAACCTTATTAATATCCTTCCTGTGATTTGATGACCAAAACTGTACACAATACTCCAGATTCGGCCTCACCAATGCCTTATACAACCTCACCATAACATTCCAGCTCTTATACTCAATACTTTGATTAATAAAGGCCAATGTAGGCTCTCTTTACGACCCTATCTACCTGTGACGCCACTTTTAGGGAATTTTGTACCTGTATTCCCAGATCCCTCTGTTCTACTGCACTCCTCAGTGCCCTACAATTTACCTTGTATGTCCTACCTTGGTTTGTCCTTCCAAAGTGCAATACCTCACACTTGTCTGTATTAAACTCCATGTGCCATTTTTCAGCCCATTTTTCCGGCTGGTCCAAATCCCCCTGCAAGCTTTGAAAACCTTCCTCACTGTCCACTACACCTCCACTCTTTGTATCATCAGCAAATTTGCTGATCCAACTTACCACATTATCATCCAGATCATTGATATAGAAGACAAATAACAATGGACCCAGCACTGATCCCTGTGGCACACCACTAGTCACAGGCCTCCACTCAGAGAAGCAATCCTCCACCACCACTCTCTGGCTTCTTCCGTTGAGCCAATATCTAATCCAATTTACTACCTCTTCATGTATACCTAGTGACTGAATTTTCCTAACTAACCTCCCATGCGGGACCTTGTCAAAAGCCTTACTGAAGTCCATGTAGACAACATCCACTGCCTTCCCGTCATCCACTTTCCTGGTAACCTCCTCGAAAAACTCTAATAGATTTGTTAAACATGACCTACCACACACAAACCCATGTTGACTCTCCCTAATAAGTCCCCGTCTATCCAAATACGTGTAGATCCTATCTCTTAATACTCCTTCCAATAACTTACCTACTACCGACGTCAAATTTACCGGCCAATAATTTCCCGGATTACTTCTCGAGCCTTTTTTAAACAACGGAACAACATGAGCTATCCTCCAATCCTCCAGCACCTCACCCGTAGATACCGACATTTTATATGTATCTGCCAGGGCCCCCGCAATTTCAACACTAGTCTCCTTTAAGGTCCAGGGGAATACCCTGTCAGGTCCTGGGGATTGATCTACCCTGATTTGCTTCAAGATAGCAAGCACCCCTCCTCTTCAATCTGCATAGGTTCCATGACCTCACTACTTGTTTGCTTATTTCCATTGACTCCATGCCAGTTTCCTTAGTAAATAAGGTAGTTATCTACCTTCAGACCCTTCAGTTTCTCAAGAAACTTTTCTCTAGCAATGTTAACTTCCCACACTTTGTGCCCCCTGACATCTGAAGCTTCCACCATACTGCTAGTGTCTTCCATTAAGTAGACTGATGGAAAATGCCTGCTGGGTTCACCAGCAACTTTGATGTGTGTTGCTGGAAAATACCTATTCAGTTCATCCGCCAGTTCGTTGTTCGCCCTTACTACCTCTCCAGCATCATTTTCCAGTGGTCCGATATCCACTCCCACCTCTCTTTTACATTTTATGTATCTGAAGAAACTTTTGATGTTTCCTTTAATATTATTGGCTAGCGTACTTTCGTACTCAATCTTTGATTTCTTAATTTTTTAGTTGGTTTTTAAAAGCTTCCCAATCCTCTAACTTCCCACAATTTTTTTGCTCCATTAGATGCCCTCTCTTTGGCTTTTATGTTGAGTTTGACTTCTCTTGTTAACCACGATTGTGTCATCTTTATATTAGAATACTTCATCCTCTTTGGGATGTAGATATCCTGTGCCTTCCAAATTGCTTCCAGAAATTCCAGCCATTGCTGCTCTGTTGTCATCCCTGCCAGTGTTCTTTTCCAATCAATTTTGGCCAGCTCCTCTCTCATGCCTCTGTAATTCTCTTTACTCCACTGTAATACTGATACATCTGACTTCAGCTTCTCCTCAAATTTCAGGGTGAATTTGATCATATTATGATCACTTTCCCTGAAGGTTCTTTTACCTTAAGCTCTCTAATTAATTCTGGTCATTGCACAACACCCAACCCAGAATAGCTGGTCCTCTAGTGGGCTCAACAATAAGCTGCTGTAAAAAGCCATCTGGTAGGCACTCTGGAAGTTCCCCTTCCTGGAACCCAGCACAAACCTGATTTTTTCCAATCTATTGAAACCCCCATGACTATTGTAAGATTGCCCTTTTGGTATGCATTTTCTACTTCTCATTGTAATCTGTAAGACATGTCCTTATTACTATTTGGGAGTCTATATACAACTGCCATCAGGATATTTTTATCCTTGCAGTTCCTTAGCTCTGTCCACAATGAGTCAACACCTTCTGACTCTGTCACCTCTTTCTAATGATTTGATTTCATTTTTTACCAACAGAGCAACAGTACCCCCTCTACCTTCCCACCTGTCCTTACAATACAATGTGTATCCTTGGATGTTAAGCTCCCAGCTATACTCTTCTTTCAGCCATGATTCAGTGATGCCAACAACATCATATCTGCCAATTTACAACTGAGCTGCAAGTTCATCTACCTTGTTCTGTATACTGTATACATGTATAACTCCTTCATATATAACAAATATAACAGCTTCAGTCCTGTATTCACCCTTTTCAATTTATCAACAGCCTCTCTTCGCTACACATTGCCTCTGTCTGTAAACCAGCCACCTCATCTTCAGCACTATTATCCACTTTTCCTACGATACCTCATACATTGAAATATAGGCAACTCAGGACACTAGCACTCTGGTTCCTGTCCCCCTGGAACTCTAGTTTAAACCCCACTGTGCTGCATCAACAAACCTTCCCATAGGATATTAGCCCTCCTCCAGTTCAGGTGCAAACTGTCTTTGCTATACAGGTCCCACCTTCCGTGGAAGAGAGCCCAATGGTTCAAAAATCATACGCCCTCCCTCCTACACCAACTCCTTAGCCATGTATTAAACTGTATAATCTTCTTAGTTCTGGCCTCACTAGCACATGGCACAGGTGGCAATCCTGAGACCCTGGAGGTCCTGTCCTTTAACTTAGCACCTAATTCCCTAAACTCCCTATGCAGAACCTTGTCACTCATCCTACCCATGTCATTGGTATCCACGTGGACCACGACTCCTGGCTGTTCACCCTCCCACTTACGAATGCTGAAGACTCAGTCTGAGGTATCCTGGACCCTAGCACCTGGGAAGCAACATACCATCTGGGAATCTCGTTTTCGCCCACAGAACCTCTTGTTTATTCCCCTAACTAACAATTCCCCTATCACCACAGCGCACCTCTTCACACCCTTCCCTTCTGAGACACAGAGGCAGACTCAATGCCAGAGACCCAACCACTGTGACTTTCCTCTGTTAGGGTCATCCCCCCCGACAGTATCCGGAGTGATACTCATTGAGGGTGATGGCCACGGGGGTACCCTGTTAGGCTCAAACCCCCCCCCCACCTGACAGTATCCGGAGTGATACTCATTGAGGGTGATGGCCACGGGGGTACCCTGTTAGGCTCATCCCCCCCCCCGACAGTATCCGGAGTGATACTCATTGAGGGTGATGGCCACGGGGGTACCCTGTTAGGCTCAAACCCCCCCCCCCACCCGACAGTATCCGGAGTGATACTCATTGAGGGTGATGGCCACGGGGGTACCCTGTTAGGCTCAAACCCCTCCCCCCCACCCGACAGTATCCAGAGTGATACTCATTGAGGGTGATGGCCACGGGGGTACCCTGTTAGGCTCAAACCCCCCCCCCACCCGACAGTATCCGGAGTGATACTCATTGAGGGTGATGGCCATGGGGGTACCCTGTTAGGCTCATCCCCCCCCCCCGACAGTATCCGGAGTGATACTCATTGAGGGTGCTGGCCACAGGGGTACCTGCACTGGCTTCTTAACGCCTTTCCCCGTCCTGACCGTCACCCAGTCTCCCGTGTCCTGCATCTTGGGTGTTACTACCTCTCTATATGTCCTATCATGCCTCAGCCTCTGAGTTCCAGCTCCAACTCCTTAACACAGATTGTTAGAAGCTGCTGCTGGATGCACATCTTACAGTTGTAGTCACCAGGGACACTGGAGATCTCCTTGCCTTCCCACATCCTGCAAGAGGAGCATTCAACTATCCTGCCTGAAATCTCTACTATCCTATTTGAGCAGCTATGAAGAAGGGAAGGGAAAAAATGAGCTTTTCTTTTCCTTCGCTTTCTCTGACTGAAGCTCCTCTTCCCAGAAGCCTCGAAGAGCTAAAGCCTCAAGATCACCACTCTGACTCTGCCCACTCAGATGACAGCCGCTGCACTTTCCCCGCCTTCCTTTAATTTGCTCTGACTGGTTGCTGGTCAAAACTCTTTTTCGCTGTAGTGACTTTTGTACTAGTGTACTTTTTACCTGGAGTACTATTCACCTTTTGTACTATTTACCTGTAGTACTAGTCACCTTTTGTGCTCTTTACCTGGAGTACTATTCACCTGTAGTATTTACTTGTGAGAATCTTATAATATTTACCTGCTGGAAACTTAGCTGAATTGTTACTTACCTGTGCATATTTACTGGTGTGAATGTATCAGTGTGGTAATCGCGCTGTATTGTGTTGTTTCACTCCTTATTCATCATGTGATGCCATTGAGTCTGCAATACAACCAAGGAGCGTGGAGGCTATAACCTGACCCTCATGTCATTTTTGAGTGGAGTTCAGCTGACTGTCTAGTTGATGTTACAACACCTCAGTGAGGGCAGTACAAAAACCCTAAGGTAGGAGCAGAATGAGGCCATTCAGCCCATCGAGTCTGCTCCACCATGTGATCATGGCTGATTCATTACCTATCTCAGCCCCATTTTCCACAAGTTTAAGTTTATTGTCATTCGACTGTATACATGTATACTACCAAACCAAGCAACGTTTCTCCTTCCTTCTTCCTATAACCCTTAACGTCCTTACTAATCAAGGACATGGAAAATGCTCTTATGTTATCCTCTCCCGTCAAGGACAGGGCCAGCAGGTGTAATGAAGTACCTCCACCTGCAGGGGCCCTCTCATTCACACTCCACCCTGGTTTAGAGCCATGTCACCAGTGTTTTATTGTCACTGGGCATAAATCCTGGAATCTTCTCCCCAGCGGTGCAGCAGTGCAGTTACTAGCACTGCTGTCTCGAAGCTCCAGCAGGCATTGGCTTTTACTAAAACCTGTTGCCCTTCAGCTCAGGGCAGTGCATGAGGACGAGGTGTGTGGGTAGTAATTTTCAAAGTAAGTAGGGTGAGTTAAGGAGTCTGTGGAGCCAACCTATAGGATCCTTCGCTTGGTACATAATCAGGTTTATTGTTACTGACATAAGTCGTGATATTTGTTTCTTGTGGCAGCAATATAGTGCAGATATAATGGGTTACTATAAGCTACAATAAATAAATAAGCTATAAAAATAAATAAATAATGCAAAAGAGAAATAGTTATACAGCTATACAGATTGGAAACAGGCCCTAAAGCCCAATGTCCATGTTTATCAAGTTGTCTAACTGAGCCAATCCCACTTGCCTGCATTTAGCTAATATCCTTCTAAACCTTTCCTACCCATGTACCTGTGTAAATGCCCCTCATGAATTTTTTGACCTTGATAAGATCACCTTTCAGCTTCCTACACTCTAGGGAAACGCTTATGCTTTCTCCAGTCTCTCCTTACAACCCAAGCCTTCCAGCCCACCTGCTGAGTTCCTCCAGCATTTTGTGAGAGTCTCCGTCAGTCTGGGTAACATGCTTGAAAATCCCTTTTTGCACCCTGTCCAGTTTAATGACATCCTTTGCAGAAAGTTGCATTAAACATAATTTGCTGGGCCCCAGCAGAAGCACCAGGTCCAGGTCTAGGACCCATGCTTTGGGAGGATGTCAAAATGTCAGAGAGGGTCACAGAAAAGACAGGAGCACCTTCTCAAAGAGGACATGGCTGATGAAGAGTTTGATTAAAACACAAGGCTACAGTTTCCAAAGGCCGGCAAGTTGTTGTCCAGCAGCTGTAGACTGAGGATGAAGAAGAAATAGGGTAAAAGGAGGAAATACTGAATATTCAGCAAGTCAGGCAGCATCTGTGTAGGGAGAAACAGATAATGTTTCAGTTCTGAGACCTTTCATCAAAGCTGTGAAAGGAAGGTGTGCATTGTTTGGATGAGAAATGAAATCAGAATCAACAGGAGCTTCTGAAATGGGGGTGAATAATTGCTTGAAGGGAAACTAAACAGAACACAGAGGGAAAAGCAAAGGGAAGGGTCAGAACAGAGAGCTCTATACACTGACAACACTGTAGTCAGAAGCCTTAAGACCTTCTACGCCGTGTGTTTATTCAATAGGATCAGAATCAAATCTATTATTACTTTCTTATATGATGTGAACTTTATTATTTAATGGCAGTACAGTGCAAAGATGTAAAATTGCTATAAATTGCAAAGTAAATAATGAGTGCAAAAATGGAATAACAAGGTAGTGTTCATGGGCCATTTGGAAATCTGATGGTGGAGGGAGAGAAGCTGTTTCTGAATTGATGAGTGTGGATCTTTAAGTTCCTGTACCTCCTCCCCGATGGTAGTAAGGTGTTGACAAGGTCTCTCATGATAGGCTCAGGCAGAAGACAGGATCCATGGTGAATTGGCTATTTGAATTCAGAATTTCCATGCCCATAGAAGATAGTGTAGTGTTTGATAAGGCTTATTCTGGCTGAAGGTCTGTGATTAGTAGTATTCCACAGGGATTCATACGAGGAGCCATAAATCCACAAGAAAAGGGAGCAGAATTTGGCCATTTGGCCATTTTATCATGGCTGATTTATTCCCCCATCCTCCTCCATGTAATATTTGACACCCTCACTAATCAAGAATCTATCATTCTCCACTTTAAATATACCCAATGAATTAGCCTTCACAGCCATCTGTGGCAATGAATTCCACAGATTCAGCACCCTCTGGCTAATGAAATTCCTGCTCATCTCTGTTCAAAAGAGACACCTTTCTATTCTGAGGCTGTGTCCTTTGGTCTAGACTCCAGCACTATAGGTAACATTTGCTCCAGGCCTTTCAATGTTTGTTATGAGATTTCCACCCCACCACATTCTTCTAAGCTCCAGTGAGTTCAATGCCTTTACTCCTTCCAACAAAGCGCATGACCATACAATACCCTACCCTTTATTCTGCTCATTCTGCTAGTCTGTCTGAGTCCTTCTGCAGACTCCCTGTTTCCTCAACATTGCTTGTTCCTCCGTCTGTTTGTATTATCTGCAAACTTGGCCACAAAGCCGTCAATTCTGTCAGACAGATCTTTGACATGTGCTGTGAAAAGTAGTTGACCTAACACTGACCCTTGTGGAACACCAATAGTCATTGGCCGCCATCCAGAAAATGCCTCTTTTACTCCCACTCTTTGCCTTCTGCCAGTCAGCTAATCTTGTTTGCATGCCCGTATTTTCTTGTAATACCATTGACTCCTGTCTTGTTTAGTAGTCTCATGTATGGTACCTTGTAAAAGGCCTTCCAAAAATCGAAGTACACAACATCCACTGATTCTTCTTTGTTTATCCTGCCTGTTACTTCCTCAAAGAATTCCAACCGATTTATCAGGCAACATTTCCCCTTAAAGGAAACCATGATGACTTTGACCTATTTTATCATCTCCAAGTACCCCGAAACCTCATCCTTTATGATTCAATCTAACATCTTATCAATCACTGAAATTGGGCTAACTTCCTTCTTAGTGAGTGGAGTGACATTGCAATTTTCCAATCCTCTGAAACCATTCCAGAATCTATTGATTCTTTAAAGATCACTACTAATGCCTCCACGATCTCTTCAGCTACCTCTTTCAGAACCCTGGGTTGTAGTCCATCTCATCCAGTTGACTTACCTACCTTCAATACTCCATGCCAGTTAAAATGTCGAGCAAGGTTAAAATTGTTGAGGGTGAGAGCAGAGAATGAACAAGTGTTCAAGAAACCATCTGCCTGCATTTGGCTGCTCATCCTCTCTTCTCACTACTCTCGTTGGGCAGGAAGTGCAGGAGTGCCACACCACCAGGTTCAGGAGCTGTTGTTGCCTTTCGGCCATCGGGTTCCCTGATGAGCTTTACTCGCCTCAGTGCAGAACGGCCTCCACAGCTGTGGACTCACTTTCGGATGTCTGCAGCTCATGTTCCTTGTCTGTTGTTTACTGTATTTTTACTATTTGCGTGATGTCCTCTCTTGCAAATTGGATATGTGGTGGTCTTGTGTGTGTTTTCTTTTTTTAAATTTTTTTCTTTCTTTTTCTTTATTTTTGTGTGTGTTTCAGTGAATTCTATTGTGCTTTGTTTTGTGAGTGTCCATAAGAAGATGAATCTCAAGGTTTTATATTGCATACATACTATGATAATAAATTTGAATTTTGAACTTTCAGACCTTTAGCTTCCCAAACACCTTTCCTTCAGCAATAGCAACGACACTCACTTCTGCCCCTTGACACTCAAATTTCTAGCCTGGTGTTGGTGTCTTCCACAGTGCAGACTGATGTAAAGTGCTTATTCAGTTCATCCACCATTTCTTTGTTCACCATTACTACCTCTCCAGAATCACTTTCCAGCTGTCTGAAATCCACTCTTGCCTCTTT
Source organism: Mobula birostris (assembly GCF_030028105.1). Lineage (NCBI taxonomy): Eukaryota > Metazoa > Chordata > Chondrichthyes > Myliobatiformes > Myliobatidae > Mobula > Mobula birostris. The sequence continues at coordinate 136,254,520 of NC_092371.1, forward strand.
TACTCTTTATATATCTGGAAATAACTTTTGCCATCTTCTTTTGTATTATTGGCTAGCTTACCTTCATACTTCATTTTTTTTTCTCTCCTTACTATTTTTTTTTAGTTGCTTTCTGTTGGTTTTTAAAACTTCCCAATCCTCTTGATTCCCACTAATTTTTGCTAAATTGTACGCCTTTTGTTTTTATGCTGCCTTCGACGTTTGTTGCCTCATTCTCTCCTTCGAATGCTGCTGCTTCTCTGGGATGACCTGATCCTATTCAATTCAGGATTCTGAATTACTCCCAGAAACTCCAGCCATTGCTGCTCCACCATCATCCTTCTGCAGCTTGTAATAGAAATAAAAGGCCTCGATAACAATGTGAATGTGTGGGTTAGTAAATTTGCAGACAGTACAAAGATCGGTGGAGGTGGGGTTGGTGATGGAGATTGCTAAAGGGATGCAGCAGGACATAGATCAGTTGCTGATATGGGTGAGGAAATGGCAGAAGGAGTTTCATCTGGCCAAATGTGAGGTATTGCACTTTGGGAGATGAGTAAACAGTTAATTGCAGAATCCAGCCTTATAACACTTTGGTTAGGCCACTTCAGGAGGACTGAATTCCATTCCAGTTGCCACATTGTTGGAAAGACGTGGAGAGGTACCAGGTCAGGACTTACACAGTAAATGATGGGGCCCTGGACAGTATTGTAAAGCAGAAAGAACTAGGGGTAAAGGTACATAGTTCCATGAAAGATGGTGATACAGGTCGTCTGGATAGTGATGTTGGCATACGGCAGACTTGTCTCCATCGCTCAGGGCATTGACTACATGAGTTTGGATGGCATGTTACAGCTGTACAAGATGTTGTTGAGGCCACATTTGAGTACCTAGCCACAGAAAATATATCATTAAGCTAGAGAGGGTGTTTCAAAGATTCACCGTGACTGGAAGGCTTGAGTTATAAGAGACCGATTGACTGGAACTTTCTTCCTTGAAGTGTAGGAGGCTACAGGTGACTTTATATACATTTATAAATTCATGAGGGGTATAGACAGGATGAATAATCAGACATTTTCCAACTTAAAACTGAAGTGCATGGGTTTAAGGTGAGGGGAAAGATTTAAAGGGGACTTAAAGGAAACCTTTTTATACAGAGGATGGTTGGTATATAAGGAGCTTCCAGAGGAAGTTGTAGAGGCAGGTACATTACAATGTTTAAAAGACATTTGGATGTACACGGATAGGAAGGGTTAGCAAATGGGTCAGGTTGAGGTAGACAAATTGATCATCACAGATAAGATGGGCTGAATGGCCTGTTTCTCGGCTTCAAGAGTAAATTCCCTCACTGAATATTGAAATCAACTATGCAGAGATTCAGTCATGGAGTTCAATGGAAGCATGTGTCGTGCTGGAAACTGGTACTGAAGGTAAGATCAGCCACAGTGGAGGAATGAGGACCCGGTCCAGGGGCTGAATGGCTGACCCTTCTTTGTTTTCTAATGCTCTGACATTCTGTGCCCCGTCACCTGGACCAAAAGTTGTGATGCTACCCATTCCTTACAAGGGGAATCCACTCTGTGCTGAACCACAGCCCTTTCTCATTTTAAATAAGGCATCAGAGAGACTGATGTCCCTGAACCGCTCTTGTTTCAATTATTTATCTGGATCTGAGAGTTTTGCTTTTTAATATTTTCCAATTGTTAATAGAAATAATAACTTGGAGTAATACTGCAAGGAAAAGGCTTTTCACCCAACTCGTCCACACTGACCAAGATTATCATAAAATCATAAGACATAGGAGCAGAATTAGGCCATTTGGCCCATCAAGTCTGCTCCACCATTCAATCATGGCTGATCCTTTTTCCCTTCCTCAGTCCCATTTGCCCACATTTAGCTCATAACCATCTGATCCTTTACTCTCCACGTATCTGTTCAAGTACCTTTTAAATGGCGTCAACAACAACTTTTGCTGACAGCTCATTCCATGGACGGGCCACTGTCCAGGTTCCTATTAAATCTGTCACCTCTCATCTTAAACCTACATCCTCCAACTCATGATTCCCCAACCCTGGGAGAGAGACTTTATGCATTCACCCTATCTATGCCTCCCATAAATATTATACACCTCTTTTAAATTCACCCTTTATTCTCCAACACTCCAATGAAAAAAGTCCCAACCAGCTCAACCTCTCTCCGTAAATCAGTTTCTCGAGTCCTGGCAATATCCTCATAAATCTCCTCGCATTCTTTCAAGCTTAATTGCGTCTTTCCATTATCTGGGTGACCAAGACTGAACTATTTTTGGTAGTTTATAAATGTTTTTTGTGTTTCTGAAGTAATTGTGAAGAAGCATTGTTGTGGTATTGCTCCCAGACAGCTGATCCGAGCCTGCACCTACTGACCTCAGTGGTTTAGGATCATGACCTTGGTGTTGGGGGGAGGAGGGGGAATTGTAAGCAGATGATCTCCAAGTGAGCTCGAAGCTAAACTTCCTGATCCTTGGGATTATCTCGTTGCGACCAGCGTCTTGTTCAGCAGTCGACGGAGCTGCTACCTCACAGCCCGAGTGAGCGGGGTTCGGTCCTGACCTCTGATCTTGATGCATGGAGTCTGCACGTTCTCCCTGTGACCACGTAGGAGTCCTCCCACACCCCCCGCGGGTTAACACACCCCACACCCCCCGCGGGTTAACACACCCCAGCGGGTTAACACACCCCACACCCCACACCCCCCGCGGGTTAACACACCCCACACCCCCCGCGGGTTAACACCCCCCGCGGGTTAACACACCCCACACCCCCCGTGGGTTAACACACCCCAGCGGGTTAACAGGATGTTGCGAGAACTGGGGAATTTGGTCAGAGACAGAAGAACCGAATGCGAAAAATGGAAAAAAGGTAGACTGACTAAATACAGACTTTGCCTTCATGAAGGAGGATGCAAGTAACTTTCCAGAAACGTGAGCGAGATGGGGTTCAGTGAAACACAGGAGCTTTGCCAAATCAGTATTGCCTGAGAAAAAGTGTTCAGGGAACTGAGAGGATTAAAGAGCAGGGAAACAAGCCTTCATCCGCTCTGACATTAACGGCGGGGAAGATGCAGGAACCCACTGCAAACGATGTAACGGAGCACTGACTCTGGGGAAGGTGGCATCAGAATGAAGTAACTAGGCATCAGAAGAATGAGAGGGGATCTCAGAGAAATCCACGAAATTCTCGTGGGAATGGACAGGTTAGATGCAGGAAGGACATTCCTGATGATAGGGGAACGCAGGACCAGGTGTCACAAAGGGGAAACCAAATAGAACTAAGATGAAGAGAAACGTCTTCACCCCCCAGAGTATAGTGAACTAGTGGAATTATCTATCACAGAAAGCAGACGTCACCTAAACACTAAATATACTCAGTGAGTTAGATATTTTCCTGGGGTCAGAGAGTAGGAGGAGAAAGCAGAAATAGGGAACTGAATCTGGATGATTAGCCATGATCATATTGAATGGTAGAACAGAGTAGAAGGGACGAATGGCCTACTCCCGTACCTGTTTATGACTCTGTGTGGATCACCTCAAGTGGTAATGAAATCACGTGTGAGAGAATCAGGTGCAGGGAAAAGAGGGACACGGGGGGGTGGGGGGAAATGACATCAAAGGCATTACTCCCCTAACAGAACCAGATAGCCTCCTGTGTTGGTTATAACTGAAAGGGAAATTCAGCTGAGGTGACACACATAAAATGCTGAAGGAAAAGAGTAAACAGTTGACATTTTGGGCCGAGACCCTTCATCAGAATTGTTGATCCCAGCTGAGGTTTTTGAAGCAGGTAATCGGGATGTTGCAGCGCCGACTGCCTGCCACTGAGGGGCGGCCTTGGACCATCGGCGAAGGTGGCAATCCTCAATACTGCACCACGGAGTGAAACACAGATTCCCACTCCATTCCGGCCCATTCCTATCCCCATCCTGATACAACAACCGCTCCTGCCAGCCTCGACCCATCTCGACAGGTGAGTACCTTGTCAGAACTGTGAATTCCAATGCTCCTTCCTTGACTTCTGTTGTGCAGTTTTCTCTAACAGCAGCCGATCAGATCTGTCCCTCAACCCCTCCATCCAGTTCCCTCACCTTCCGGTTCTCTCATCCACTCTATCCCACCTTCCAGGTGCCTCAGTCCTCCATCCATTCCTACCTCCAGGTCCCATTCCTACTCCATTCCTCCCTCCCTCTGAACTCCTCACCCCCCCATCCCTCCCCCCAGGTTCCTCCATCCTTCTCCCTCCAGGTCCCTTCCCCCTCCATCCCCTCTGGGTCCCTCCAGGTCTCTTCATTCCTCCCTCCCTCTGGCTCCCTTGTCCACTCCAACCCTCCTTGCCCTCTGTCTGGGTCCCTTGACCACTCCTTCCCTCCCTCTTTCAGGATTTGTCATCCACTCCAACCCTCTTGCTGGGTTTTCCATCTCTCCCTCCTGGCCCCTTGTCCTTCCATCCTTTCCTTCCCTGGGTCCCTCCATCTCTCCCTCTGGGTCCTTCATCTCTCTCTCTGGGGCCCTCACCCCCTCTATTCCCTCCCTCCAGTTCTTCGCTCTCTGCATCCAATCCTCTTTCTGGATCTCTCACCCACTTCTATCCATCCCTTCCTTTGTGCTTCTCACCAGCTTCCCTTCATCCCTCTCCGGCAGACACTGATCTGGTCAGAGATTGTCCCCAACCTGTATCTTGAGGTGTGACCCTCTCCCTGTTTCTGTGGGTGTGAAGGCCCATCAATGACCATATTATGTGGGGGATTCTGGTCTCTCAGAAATCCTTCCCATGTTCCTCTCCACAGTGCTAAGGACAAGTCTGGTGATGCAGGAAGGAGTCTCAGTGGGGCAGGACCACTGGATCTCAGTGGTCACATCCAGGTTCTGCCATCGACCTTCCAACTGGATCTTATGTCTCGGCTGTGGCAGGTGTGTTGTGGGATGGAGCACATTGTATGTGGCAGCTGGTGCCCAGGCAAGCTGTGGTGGAAACTGCAAGCAGCCAGTCCATCTCTCCGCATTGCCCAGGGTATCGATGTCAGCCCTTTGGACTCTGCAGCCTGATCAACATGTTTGTTTTTTGATTCAGCTTTATGAGATCAGTGTGTTACTGGTTCATCCAACATTAACTGATCTACAGCTCGATTCAGCACATTGGGTCCTGTCCCCATCACTACCACCCCATATGGCCCTGCGAGGCTGCATTATTCACAGTTCTCTCTCCTCCTGTCTTTCAAACATCTTCAAATACTCCACCTTCCTTCTGCTTTTTGGGCTCACAGTCACCTCCACTACTCATTATTGCTCTACCCACTGCCCCAGCACCGAAACAAGCCCGGTTGGCAGTGAGGACACAATCTGTAGCCTTTGGTAGTGTCTGTAGCCCCGTTGGATGGTCTGCACCCCCACCCTGTGTCATACGGCCATAAGATATAGGAGCAGAATTAGGCCATTCGGCCCACTGAGTCTGCTCTGCCATTTCATCATGACTGATCCTTTTTCCCTCTCAGCTCCAGTCTCCTGCCTTCTCCCTTCATGCCCTGACTAATCGAGAATCTATCAACCTTTGCCTTAAATATACCCAAAGCCTTGGCCTCCACAGCTGCCTGTGGCAACAAACTCCAGATTCACCACTCTCTGACTAAAGAAATTCCTCCTCATCTCCATTGTAAAAGGACACCCCTCTCTTCTGAGGCTCTGGTCTTCAACTCCCCACATTGGAAACATCCTCCCCATATCCATTCTATCGAGACCTTTCAACATTCGATGAGGCCCCATTCCTCCCTGGCTGCAGGTTCACAAGAACCCTCTTCTCCCCTGAGCACCCATCCACCCCTCGCCCCCACTCCACATTTCCCACCAGCCCCAAATGGATTTTGACCAGAATCCAGAGCCTGGTGTCTCCCAGGTGAATGTATGATTCATAGCTAACCATTTGTCTGTCACACAGGTGCTGCCTACCTGTTGCTGCTGTTAACATCTGCTTCTGTATTTAAACTCCTCATTGACCAAGAGCCACTGAGGTCTCTATGATATCTGAATTTCTATTTTTAGGTTGAATTTTGCCTTGCTGCCGTCTGTTCTGAACCAGTGTACTGTCTGAGGTCCCAGAGACACATCTCTAGATATCAGATGATGTAGAATTAGTAACCAGTGCTGTGGGATGGTGGAGCAGGTTCAATGGATTGGATGGTCTGTATCTGTGGTCCCTGTTGTTGAAGAGCATTCCATCACCTCCACCATCCCTCCATCCCTCTACCCCCTCAGCTCTATCTATCCCACATCCTAGCTGGGAACACTGTCTTCAGTTTTGGCCACCCTGTCATAGGGCAGATGGAAAGAGTGCGAAGGAGATTTATCTTGATGTTGCTGGGACTGAGATATGGAGAAAGGCTGAGCAGTTTGGGATTTTATTCTTTGGGACGAGGAGAATGCGGGAGGATCTTACAGAGGTGTGTAAAATCACAGGGGAGGGGTGTAGATAGGGTGAACGTGCATAGTCTTTTTTTCCCAGGGTTGGGGAATCAAGAACCAGGGGACATAGGGTTAAAGTGGGAAGGATTTAACAAGGTCTAAGGGACAACTTCTCCAGCCAGAGGGTGATCAGTATATAGACTGAGGAAGTGGTCAAGGCAGGTACATTAACCATGTTTAAAAGGCACTTGGACAGGTACATGGGCAGGAAAGGCTTATCCTATGGGCCAGTGACTAGCTTAGCTGAGGATCTTGGTCAGAGTGGACTAGTTGGGCTGAATGTTTCCTCGCTGTTTGATTCTATTTACTTACGACATGGATAGAGATCGCTGAATCTGTATGAGCTCTCAAAACAATCCCATCGGTACCCACTAACTTCCCTTGTAACACATTCTCACCAGCCCATCAACTCACCAGACCAGCTATGCACCAGGGCCAATTTACGTTGGCTTTGGCATGTGGAGGAAACTAGGAAACACATATGGTCACAGGGCAAACTCCATAGATTCCATCTGAGGTCAGGATGGAAGAGAAAAAATAAGATAATGTTGCAAAAAGGGCATTGAAGGGTGGAGGACATGGAGATAAGCTGATGAAATTACCTGATCAATGGGGGGGGGGGAGAGAGGGAAGGGGGGATAACAAAGAACAGGTCAAGGAGGGCCCATGGAGAGAGAGAAACTGGGCCGATATCACAGGCAGAACTGATATCAGCAGTTTCTGATTATTATTCTGTTGTTGCCCTGTCCAATGCAAATAGAGGCATCAGGGCTCTGACCTCCATTGGTAGACGGGAAGCCCTGGTTCAGGGAGAAGGCACATCGCAGAAACAAGTGTGGAAAGACTCAGCAGAGGAGCCAAGAGAATGGAACAGAATCCTACAGGAGACAGGGTGGGAGAAGCAGCTGAGACAGGTGTGGGAGCCCATGGGCTTTGACTAGATGTCCCCAGGACTGAGAGATTCAGTGGCTGATCTCTGCCAGTCTGTTTGCTGCTCACAGCTGCCTGGGTTTAATCCAAAGCTACAGGTTAAGAGGGCACACAGCCCTTCCCCATGCTGCAGGCTTCCCCTCCCCATGTGCATGGATCTGGAGTCTGCACACACATCCTCCTGCAGATCTCTCAGACTGCCTCCTGCCTGGGCTCCTGTTCACACCCCTGGGAGCAGCTCCAATCACTGCAGTTCCCATTCTTTCACTGCCCCCCGTGCAGAGTGTCCCTAGGAGGTGGCTGGAAAAGATCGCAGCGATGGTGCTAAATGTTGGCAGCAACAGGTAGGTATCACCCAGGAAACCTGCCACCCTTACAACTCCTGATATGGCTTTTGCACATAGCGATAGTGACCAGCACGACCAAAGAAAGGTCACAGTGAAGTCTGCCGTGCCTAGTATTCAACTGCCGCAGCTCAAAGATATGACACGATTACAGGCCACTTAGATTAAACAGCATGCCTTTATAATCACATATACATCAAAGCATAAAAATATATACTGTATTAAAACTAGAATTATTGCTGAGGCTTGGTCCTCTGACACCGCTCGAGTCTTGGCCGTTGAGGAACCATAGCCTGTATATCACTGAGTTCAGTAGGAGTTCCCTAGCACCTCCCAGTTCTGCACTAGTGGTAGAGCAATTGATTAACATTAGTCTGGTTTGGGTGCCACCCCGATGGGAGTTAATGGGGAAGCACATCTCACTAGCTGAGGGGGAGAGAGGTGTAGGAGGGGAGGTGTTGGGAGGGCAGCCTTCACAACGTTCTTCACCCTGCCCTCTCTTCCTCCCTTTCCGACGGGACTGGGCTCTGCTTACACGCATGGCTCAGCCAGGATGGGTCTAAACCTGAAGGAGGAAGTAGAGAGGAAGGACTGAGCAGAGAGAGGGGGGTGCGTACAGGGCAGGGGGGAAGACTAGCTCTGCCACCACACCCAGCTTCGGTAAGCCCCAGGATGGATCAGACCAGCGAACGGATCAGGAAGGACAGGCAAGCTCCCGATGCCAGCCCCAGGGACAGGAAGAAAGACATGATGGCTCCAGCTGTCTCCGCCTCCTTCGCCGCTGCATTCCTGTCAACACCAGTCAGCCATCAGTCAACATCCCTTCCAATGGCACCCAGGCCCCATACCCGACAACAGACCCCCGACGGTCGGTAAACTGCCCCCTGCCAACAACAACCCACACCCAACAACCAGACACCGCATCCCCAGCCCTCACAGGACACCCAAAACCAAGCACATGAGCAACCCACCCTCCAACAACTGCCCCTACCCAACAACAAGCCTACCGCTGACAAGAAGACACACCTCAATACAAGGCCCATTAACAGGCCTCAGCCCTGGCAGTGACCCCCATCTCTCCCTGATCATTGTCAGGTCCACCCACAGCAAAAATAGGGGCAGGAGGAGTCCACAATCCCCTCATGGTTGCACCACTCCTCAAAGGGATCATGACTAACCCACCTTCATGTGGTTCCCCATTGTAACCTCTATCCACCTCTGTTCTGAACATTCTCAGTGCCACAGACTTTATTCACCCCTTCTCATCCTGAAGTCAGTGCTGAATGGGTGACCCCTTATAGACCCCTGGTCAGGAGAAATATCCTCTCTACAACTGCCCCGTCAACCCAGGCAAACATTTGTGAATTGAATGTGAAGACAGAAGGTTGCGGTGGATGGGCATTATTCTGGCTGGAGGTCTGTGACTGGTGGTGTAGTTTGTGATGTATACAAATCAACTGGATAAAATGGAGGTGACCTGATTAGTAAGTTTGCAGATGACACAACAAAACTGGCAGAGTTGTGAATAGCAAAGAAGATTGTCAAAGCAAACAGCAGGACATAGATCAGTTAGAAATGTGAGCAGAGAAATGGTAGATGGAGTTCAGTCTAGACAAGTGTGAGGTGTGGCACTTAGGGAGGTCCCATGCAAGAGGAAAGTATACAGCAAGTACCAGGACCCTTGGGAACATAGCTACACACAGGACCACGTGCCCACAGCTCCCTGAAAGTGCTAGTAGAGAGATCAGCAACACATGCCTGCCTTCACCAGTTCGGGTGTTGAGCACAAAAGCTGACTGGTGATGTTGCAGCTGTATAACATTTTGGTTCGGCCATATTTGGAGTCTTGTCTGCAGTTCTGGTCACCTCATTAATGGAAGGATGTGGAAGATTTGGACAGGATGCAGAAGAGGTCCATCAGGATGTTGCCTGGGTTGGAGTATTGACCATAACGAGAGATTGGACTAACTTGGATTGTTTTCTGTGGTGAGATGGAAACTCGGGGGAAACCTGGTTGAAGTATATAAAATTTTGAAAGGCATAGTGGGAATTTAGAGTCTTTATTCCCAGGGTGGAAATGTCAAATAGTGCAGGACATAGCTTCAAGGTAAGAGGGGGAAATTTGTTTTACGCACAGAGAGTGGTGCTTGGAAGGTACTGTCAGGGATGGTAGTGGAGGTGGGTATGATAGCAACAATCACGAGATATTTAGATAGACATATGAACTGGTAGGACCAGTGGAGTGGGATTAATTTAACTTGAATCTTGGTGGTGGGGCTGTAACGTAAACACCGCAGCCAGGGGAAACATAAAACTCCACCTCTAACTGTAATCACTTATTTCATTCACTCACAGTGAACCCTCTTTCTCCCCTTAAGACAATCCCAGCAGCCAGGCTCTGGAGAACCTTTGCTGTACTCCCAGGCCCTTCAGCCCATTGATCCATGCTAACCGGGTGAGCAATAAGACAATGGTAGGCTGAGAAAGGGCAGGTGAGGGAGACATCACATGCAAAGGAGAAGGTGAGGAACAGGAGGTAAAGGCAATTGAGCAGGTGTCCACCCTCCTCATGTCATCCACCATCTCTCCTCCTCCCCACCTCTGTCTCTCCTCCTCTCCCTCCTCCCCCTCTTCCTCCCATCCCTCTCCCTTGTCCTCCTCCCCGGCAGACTCACTGGGGTCCGTAGCACATGCAGAGACTGGCCAGGTAGCCGTTGCTGAAGGCGAAGAGAGCCATGAAGCAGATATACCAAGCGTCGTGTGCGAAGACGACAGACAGCTGACGGGGATACACGTTACACAGCATGAACAGGGGGATGAACACGAGCCGGCTGATGACAAAGGCCGGCAGCCACTTGCTGTCCTTTCTGGGCTGAAGAAGGGTGCAGAGACACAGAGGTTCAAGCACCACACCCAGTGACATCAGCGTCCAGACACACACTTATTCCCCTCATCCCCAACAAGCAGCCCTCCTGCAGACAGACCTCTGACACACAGGGGTGGTAATGAGTGGTCTCTGTACTCCATTGAGCAGTGCAGCTCAGGTACCAGCATTCCTACTCACAATGTTGTGCTGAACTAACTAATGCCCAACTAAACTAATCCCTTCTGCACGCACAATGTCCTGTTCGTCCAGTTCTTGCACACCCACGTGTATATTTAAGAGCCTCTCAAAAGTCCTTGTCCTGTCTGCCTCCACCACCACCCAGGTAGTGCACTCCAGGTACTCACCACTCTCTCTGGAAGAAAAACTTGTCCTGCATACCTTTGAATGTATTCCCTCATGTGCCAACTGGTATTACACATTTCGATCCCGAGAAAAGACACGGGCTTCTTGTCTATGCCTCTCAAAATCTTATAATCCTCTGTCAGATTTTCCCTCAGCCTCCATCACTCCAGAGAAAATAACCCAAGTTTGTCCAATCTCCCCTTATAGTACACACCCTCTAACCCAGGCAGCATCCTGCTAAACCTCTTCTGCGGAAAATGCATCTCAGGGTTGTAAACGGTGACGTTTTTTTTATGATCGCAAGACCCTGCTGGACATTAAGCTACCCCATCAGCAAGTTTCTCGTTGGCGGAGAAACTAAAGGAGTTGGACTTGGTGAGGATCAGCGTTGGAGGAGTCCATGTGCAGTCGAACAGCAAGTGATCGTCTCAGTTGCTTTTCTTGTGATAGTAAGACCCAGTTGTACATTGTTAATGTGGAATGCTGCAAGTCCGATTCACAGGAACTCAGTTCCTTGGCCAATAAAGCCAAGCATAGCATACACAGCCTTTCCCACCCTATCTTGGACTCCAAGATCCCTCTGCTCATCAACACTGTTAAGAGTATTGCCATAAATAGTGTCTCTTCATATTTGATCTCCCAACACTTCACATTTGGTCGAGTTAAACTTCACCTGCCATTTCTCCACCCATATCTCCAACTTATCTGTATCCCACTGTATCCTTTGCCAGTTTTCTGTACTATCCACACATCATCAATCTTTATATCATCTGCAAACTTACCAGCCCACCTATCTATGTTTTCATTTGTACTGTGGGAGGGGCAGTACTGAGGGAGTGTCACACAACGATAGGGGCTTCAATAAGATAGCCTTGTATTTCACAACTTTAATACTTCCCTGTTTTAACATTCTAGGACTTCCTGCAGTCACCCATCAAACAGATGACCTGTACACATCGAACCTAAGGCCATTCTGGCCTCACCTTGTCACGTGTGTCTCTATCCCTCCCACACCTCTACAACCCCAGACTTACCTTTCCCAACTCTGTTGTAGGATCTTAGACTTGAAACATTAATCCGTTTTCTCTCTCCGCAGATGCTGCCTGACCTGGAGAGTTAGGCGTTCCAGCCCATTGAGTCCGCTCTGCCATTCAACCCCATTCTCCCCGTGACCCTCAACTCCCATATCAATCAAGAATCTATCAGTACATCCACTGACTTGGCCTTAATGCCCTCTGTGGCAACAAATTCCACGGATTCACTACACTTTGGCTTAAGGAACTCCATTTCTTAGTTTTAAAGGGCAGTCACTTTATTCTGAGGTTGTGGCCTCAGAACCTCGACTGGAACCATCAATCCTATGTCAGAGAGAGGAAACATTTCCCTAAATGGTCAGAGATGAATCAATTTTCTTTCTGGGCTTTCTGCCATCAAGGAATTTTGTACAATACCTCTTTAAATTCTAACCCTTGAAAGGGATAACATTGGTAATATCTTTTCCCAATCAACCACTCAACTCTCCTCACACTTTCTCAGTTTCCTGTTTAGATTTAGGACACTAAATTTGCATTGCTCTACATTACTTTCACACCCATTGTAAACGTCTATCATATTGTGTTGCTTTTGACAAGACTGCCCACCATGCAAAAATTAAGGTCCAAAGTAACAAATGGCAGTAGGTTCTTCAGCTGATTTACTAAAACAACACGTGCACATACTTGAATCCACCTTCCAGCCTGTTGCAATAAACTTGATTTGTCCAGCCGACCTGTAGGATAAAGTCTCTCATAAATCACTGCATTACCTCTACCGCACGCATGATGAGCTTATTTACGCCATAACAACTATTACAAGGATTATTAGGTGACCAATAAATGACTCCTCCCGATGTTATCTGTCCTTTTGACATTTCTTAACATGAATCAATTTAATTCCAACCTGCCATAGCATGTCACCTCTGCACTCTACACTTCCTTGTTGGCTGTTCCAAAGGTAATACTGAGAGAACACCGCACTGTAGCAGGGGTGATACTGAGGGAACACCGCACTGTAGCAGGGGTGATACTGAGGGAACACCGCACTGTAGAAGGGGTGATACTGAGGGAACACCGCACTGTAGAAGGGGTGATACTGAGGGAACACCGCACTGTAGAAGGGACCATACTGAGGGAACACCGCACTGTAGAAGGGACCATACTGAGGGAACACAGCACTGTAGAAGGGGTGATACTGAGGGAACACCGCACTGTAGAAGGGGTGACACTGAGGGAACACCGCACTGTAGAAGGGGTGACACTGAGGGAACACCGCACTGTAGAAGGGGTGACACTGAGGGAACACCGCACTGTAGAAGGGGTGATACTGAGGGAACACCGCACTGTAGAAGGGGTGATACTGAGGGAACACCGCACTGTAGAAGGGGTGATACTGAGGGAACACCGCACTGTAGAAGGGGTGATACTGAGGGAACACCGCACTGTAGAAGGGGTGATACTGAGGGAACACCGCACTGTAGGAGGGGAGATACTGAGGGAACACCGCACTGTAGGAGGGGTGATACTGAGGGAACACCGCACTGTAGGAGGGGTGATACTGAGGGAACACCGCACTGTAGGAGGGGTGATACTGAGGGAACACCGCACTGTAGGAGGGGTGATACTGAGGGAACACCGCACTGTAGAAGGGACCACACTGAGGGAACACCGCACTGTAGAAGGGACCATACTGAGGGAACACCGCACTGTAGAAGGGACCACACTGAGGGAACACCGCACTGTAGAAGGGACCACACTGAGGGAACACCGCACTGTAGAAGGGGTGATACTGAGGGAACACCGCACTGTAGAAGGGGTGATACTGAGGGAACACCGCACTGTAGAAGTGGTGATACTGAGGGAACACCGCACTGTAGAAGGGGTGACACTGAGGGAACACCGCACTGTAGAAGGGGTGACACTGAGGGAACACCGCACTGTAGAAGGGGTGACACTGAGGGAACACCGCACTGTAGAAGGGGTGATACTGAGGGAACACCGCACTGTAGAAGGGGTGATACTGAGGGAACACCGCACTGTAGAAGGGGAGATACTGAGGGAACACCGCACTGTAGGAGGGGTGATACTGAGGGAACACCGCACTGTAGGAGGGGTGATACTGAGGGAACACCGCACTGTAGGAGGGGTGATACTGAGGGAACACCGCACTGTAGGAGGGGTGATACTGAGGGAACACCGCACTGTAGGAGGGGTGATACTGAGGGAACACCGCACTGTAGGAGGGGTGATACTGAGGGAACACCGCACTGTAGGAGGGGTGATACTGAGGGAACACCGCACTGTAGGAGGGACCACACTGAGGGAACACCGCACTGTAGGAGGGACCACACTGAGGGAACACCGCACTGTAGAAGGGACCACACTGAGGGAACACCGCACTGTAGAATGGACCACACTGAGGGAACACGGCACTGTAGAAGGGACCATACTGAGGGAACACGGCACTGTAGAAGGGGTGATACTGAGGGAACACCGCACTGTAGAAGGGGTGATACTGAGGGAACACCGCACTGTAGAAGGGACCATACTGAGGGAACACCGCACTGTAGAAAGGACCATACTGAGGGAACACCGCACTGTAGAAGCGGTGATACTGAGGGAACACCGCACTGTAGAAGGGGTGACACTGAGGGAACACCGCACTGTAGAAGGGGTGATACTGAGGGAACACCGCACTGTAGAAGGGGTGATACTGAGGGAACACCGCACTGTAGAAGGGGTGATACTGAGGGAACACCGCACTGTAGCAGGGGTGATACTGAGGGAACACCGCACTGTAGAAGGGACCATACTGAGGGAACACCGCACTGTAGAAGGGGTGATACTGAGGGAACACCGCACTGTAGAAGGGGTGATACTGAGGGAACACCGCACTGTAGAAGGGGTGATACTGACGGAACACCGCACTGTAGAAGGGGTGATACTGAGGGAATACCGCACTGTAGAAGGGGCGATACTGAGGGAACACCGCACTGTAGAAGGGGCGATACTGAGGGAACACCGCACTGTAGAAGGGGCGATACTGAGGGAACACCGCACTGTAGAAGGGGTGATACTGAGGGAACACCGCACTGTAGAAGGGGTGATAATGACGGAACACCGCACTGTAGAAGGGACCACACTGAGGGAACACCGCACTGTAGAAGGGGTGATACTGAGGGAACACCGCACTGTAGAAGGGGTGATACTGAGGGAACACCGCACTGCAGAAGGGACCATACTGAGGGAACACCGCACTGTAGAAGGGACCACACTGAGGGAACACCGCACTGGAGAAGGGGTGATACTGAGGGAACACCGCACTGGAGAAGGGACCATACTGAGGGAACACCGCACTGCAGAAGGGACCATACTGAGGGAACACCGCACTGCAGAAGGGACCATACTGAGGGAACACCGCACTGTAGAAGGGGTGATACTGAGGGAACACCGCACTGTAGAAGCGGTGATACTGAGGGAACACCGCACTGCAGAAGGGACCATACTGAGGGAACACCGCACTGTAGAAGGGACCATACTGAGGGAACACCGCACTGTAGAAGGGGCGATACTGAGGGAACACCGCACTGTAGAAGGGGTGATACTGAGGGAACACCGCACTGTAGAAGGGGTGATACTGAGGGAACACCGCACTGTAGCAGGGGTGACACTGAGGGAACACCGCACTGTAGAAGGGGTGATACTGAGGGAACACCGCACTGTAGAAGGGGTGATACTGAGGGAATACCGCACTGTAGAAGGGGTGATACTGAGGGAACACCGCACTGTAGAAGGGGTGATACAGAGGGAACACCGCACTGTAGAAGGGACCATACTGAGGGAACACCGCACTGTAGAAGGGACCATACTGAGGGAACACCGCACTGTAGAAGGGACCATACTGAGGGAACACCGCACTGTAGAAGGGGCGATACTGAGGGAACACCGCACTGTAGAAGGGGTGATACTGAGGGAACACCGCACTGTAGAAGGGGTGATACTGAGGGAACACCGCACTGTAGAAGGGACCACACTGAGGGAACACCGCACTGTAGAAGGGGTGATACTGAGGGAACACCGCACTGTAGAAGGGGTGATACTGAGGGAACACCGCACTGTAGAAGGGACCATACTGAGGGAACACCGCACTGTAGAAGGGACCACACTGAGGGAACACCGCACTGTAGAAGGGACCACACTGAGGGAACACCGCACTGTAGAAGGGGTGATACTGAGGGAACACCGCACTGGAGAAGGGACCATACTGAGGGAACACCGCACTGCAGAAGGGACCATACTGAGGGAACACCGCACTGCAGAAGGGACCATACTGAGGGAACACCGCACTGTAGAAGGGACCACACTGAGGGAACACGGCACTGTAGAAGGGACCACACTGAGGGAACACCGCACTGTAGAAGGGGTGATACTGAGGGAACACCGCACTGTAGAAGGGACCATACTGAGGGAACACCGCACTGTAGAAGGGACCATACTGAGGGAACACCGCACTGTAGAAGCGGTGATACTGAGGGAACACCGCACTGTAGAAGGGGTGACACTGAGGGAACACCGCACTGTAGAAGGGGTGATACTGAGGGAACACCGCACTGTAGAAGGGGTGATACTGAGGGAACACCGCACTGTAGAAGGGGTGATACTGAGGGAACACCGCACTGTAGCAGGGGTGATACTGAGGGAACACCGCACTGTAGAAGGGACCATACTGAGGGAACACCGCACTGTAGAAGGGGTAATACTGAGGGAACACCGCACTGTAGAAGGGGTGATACTGAGGGAACACCGCACTGTAGAAGGGGTGATACTGACGGAACACCGCACTGTAGAAGGGGTGATACTGAGGGAATACCGCACTGTAGAAGGGGTGATACTGAGGGAACACCGCACTGTAGAAGGGGTGATACTGAGGGAACACCGCACTGTAGAAGGGACCATACTGAGGGAACACCGCACTGTAGAAGGGGCGATACTGAGGGAACACCGCACTGTAGAAGGGGCGATACTGAGGGAACACCGCACTGTAGAAGGGGCGATACTGAGGGAACACCGCACTGTAGAAGGGGTGATACTGAGGGAACACCGCACTGGAGAAGGGGTGATACTGAGGGAACACCGCACTGGAGAAGGGACCATACTGAGGGAACACCGCACTGCAGAAGGGACCATACTGAGGGAACACCGCACTGCAGAAGGGACCATACTGAGGGAACACCGCACTGTAGAAGGGGTGATACTGAGGGAACACCGCACTGTAGAAGCGGTGATACTGAGGGAACACCGCACTGCAGAAGGGACCATACTGAGGGAACACCGCACTGTAGAAGGGACCATACTGAGGGAACACCGCACTGTAGAAGGGGCGATACTGATGGAACACCGCACTGTAGAAGGGGTGATACTGAGGGAACACCGCACTGTAGAAGGGGTGATACTGAGGGAACACCGCACTGTAGCAGGGGTGACACTGAGGGAACACCGCACTGTAGAAGGGGTGATACTGAGGGAACACTGCACTGTAGCAGGGGTGATACTGAGGGAACACCGCACTGTAGCAGGGACCATACTGAGGGAACACCGCACTGTAGAAGGGGTGATACTGAGGGAACACCGCACTGTAGAAGGGGTGATACTGACGGAACACCGCACTGTAGAAGGGGTGATACTGAGGGAATACCGCACTGTAGAAGGGGCGATACTGAGGGAACACCGCACTGCAGAAGGGACCATACTGAGGGAACACCGCACTGCAGAAGGGACCATACTGAGGGAACACCGCACTGTAGAAGGGGTGATACTGAGGGAACACCGCACTGTAGAAGCGGTGATACTGAGGGAACACCGCACTGCAGAAGGGACCATACTGAGGGAACACCGCACTGTAGAAGGGACCATACTGAGGGAACACCGCACTGTAGAAGGGGTGATACTGAGGGAACACCGCACTGTAGAAGGGGTGATACTGAGGGAACACCGCACTGTAGCAGGGGTGACACTGAGGGAACACCGCACTGTAGAAGGGGTGATACTGAGGGAACACTGCACTGTAGCAGGGGTGATACTGAGGGAACACCGCACTGTAGCAGGGACCATACTGAGGGAACACCGCACTGTAGAAGGGGTGATACTGAGGGAACACCGCACTGTAGAAGGGGTGATACTGACGGAACACCGCACTGTAGAAGGGGTGATACTGAGGGAATACCGCACTGTAGAAGGGGCGATACTGAGGGAACACCGCACTGCAGAAGGGACCATACTGAGGGAACACCGCACTGCAGAAGGGACCATACTGAGGGAACACCGCACTGTAGAAGGGGTGATACTGACGGAACACCGCACTGTAGAAGGGGTGATACTGAGGGAATACCGCACTGTAGAAGGGGTGATACTGAGGGAACACCGCACTGTAGAAGGGGTGATACTGAGGGAACACCGCACTGTAGAAGGGACCATACTGAGGGAACACCGCACTGTAGAAGGGGTGATACTGAGGGAACACTGCACTGTAGCAGGGGTGATACTGAGGGAACACCGCACTGTAGCAGGGACCATACTGAGGGAACACCGCACTGTAGAAGGGGTGATACTGAGGGAACACCGCACTGTAGAAGGGGTGATACTGACGGAACACCGCACTGTAGAAGGGGTGATACTGAGGGAATACCGCACTGTAGAAGGGGCGATACTGAGGGAACACCGCACTGCAGAAGGGACCATACTGAGGGAACACCGCACTGCAGAAGGGACCATACTGAGGGAACACCGCACTGTAGAAGGGGTGATACTGAGGGAACACCGCACTGTAGAAGCGGTGATACTGAGGGAACACCGCACTGCAGAAGGGACCATACTGAGGGAACACCGCACTGTAGAAGGGACCATACTGAGGGAACACCGCACTGTAGAAGGGGCGATACTGATGGAACACCGCACTGTAGAAGGGGTGATACTGAGGGAACACCGCACTGTAGAAGGGGTGATACTGAGGGAACACCGCACTGTAGAAGGGGTGATACTGAGGGAACACCGCACTGTAGCAGGGGTGACACTGAGGGAACACCGCACTGTAGAAGGGGTGATACTGAGGGAACACTGCACTGTAGCAGGGGTGATACTGAGGGAACACCGCACTGTAGCAGGGACCATACTGAGGGAACACCGCACTGTAGAAGGGGTGATACTGAGGGAACACCGCACTGTAGAAGGGGTGATACTGAGGGAACACCGCACTGTAGAAGGGGTGATACTGACGGAACACCGCACTGTAGAAGGGGTGATACTGAGGGAATACCGCACTGTAGAAGGGGTGATACTGAGGGAACACCGCACTGTAGAAGGGGTGATACTGAGGGAACACCGCACTGTAGAAGGGACCATACTGAGGGAACACCGCACTGTAGAAGGGACCATACTGAGGGAACACCGCACTGCAGAAGGGACCATACTGAGGGAACACCGCACTGTAGAAGGGGTGATACTGAGGGAACACCGCACTGTAGAAGGGACCACACTGAGGGAACACCGCACTGTAGAAGGGACCACACTGAGGGAACACCGCACTGTAGAAGGGGTGATACTGAGGGAACACCGCACTGGAGAAGGGACCATACTGAGGGAACACCGCACTGCAGAAGGGACCATACTGAGGGAACACCGCACTGCAGAAGGGACCATACTGAGGGAACACCGCACTGTAGAAGGGGTGATACTGAGGGAACACCGCACTGTAGAAGCGGTGATACTGAGGGAACACCGCACTGCAGAAGGGACCATACTGAGGGAACACCGCACTGTAGAAGGGACCATACTGAGGGAACACCGCACTGTAGAAGGGGCGATACTGAGGGAACACCGCACTGTAGAAGGGGTGATACTGAGGGAACACCGCACTGTAGAAGGGGTGATACTGAGGGAACACCGCACTGTAGCAGGGGTGACACTGAGGGAACACCGCACTGTAGAAGGGGTGATACTGAGGGAACACCGCACTGTAGAAGGGGTGATACTGAGGGAATACCGCACTGTAGAAGGGGTGATACTGAGGGAACACCGCACTGTAGAAGGGGTGATACTGAGGGAACACCGCACTGTAGAAGGGACCATACTGAGGGAACACCGCACTGTAGAAGGGACCATACTGAGGGAACACCGCACTGTAGAAGGGGTGATACTGAGGGAACACCGCACTGTAGAAGGGACCATACTGAGGGAACACCGCACTGTAGAAGGGACCACACTGAGGGAACACCGCACTGTAGAAGGGACCACACTGAGGGAACACCGCACTGTAGAAGGGACCATACTGAGGGAACACCGCACTGTAGAAGGGACCATACTGAGGGAACACCGCACTGTAGAAGGGACCACACTGAGGGAACACCGCACTGTAGAAGGGACCACACTGAGGGAACACCGCACTGTAGAAGGGGTGATACTGAGGGAACACCGCACTGTAGCAGGGACCATACTGAGGGAACACCGCACTGTAGAAGGGACCATACTGAGGGAACACCACACTGTAGAAGGGACCATACTGAGGGAACACCGCACTGTAGAAGGGACCATACTGAGAGAACACCGCACTGTAGAAGGGACCACACTGAGGGAACACAGCACTGTAGAAGGGACCATACTGAGGGAACACCGCACTGTAGAAGGGACCATACTGAGGGAACACCACACTGTAGAAGGGACCATACTGAGGGAACACCGCACTGTAGAAGGGGTGATACTGAGGGAACACCGCACTGTAGAAGGGACCCTACTGAGGGAACACCGCACTGTAGAAGGGACCCTACTGAGGGAACACCGCACTGTAGAAGGGGTGATACTGAGGGAACACCGCACTGTAGCAGGGGTGATACTGAGGGAACACCGCACTGTAGCAGGGGTGATACTGAGGGAACACCGCACTGTAGAAGGGACCATACTGAGGGAACACCGCACTGTAGAAGGGACCATACTGAGGGAACACCGCACCGTAGAAGGGGTGATACGGAGGGAACACCGCACCGTAGCAGGGGTGATACTGAGGGAACACCGCACCGTAGCAGGGGTGATATTGAGGGAACACCGCACCGTAGCAGGGGTGATACTGAGGGAACACCGCACCGTAGCAGGGGTGATACTGAGGGAACACCGCACTGTAGAAGGGGTGATACTGAGGGAACACCGCACTGTAGCAGGGGTGACACTGAGGGAACACCGCACTGTAGAAGGGGTGATACTGAGGGAACACTGCACTGTAGCAGGGGTGATACTGAGGGAACACCGCACTGTAGCAGGGACCATACTGAGGGAACACCGCACTGTAGAAGGGGTGATACTGAGGGAACACCGCACTGTAGAAGGGGTGATACTGAGGGAACACCGCACTGTAGAAGGGGTGATACTGACGGAACACCGCACTGTAGAAGGGGTGATACTGAGGGAATACCGCACTGTAGAAGGGGTGATACTGAGGGAACACCGCACTGTAGAAGGGGTGATACTGAGGGAACACCGCACTGTAGAAGGGGTGATACTGAGGGAACACCGCACTGTAGAAGGGACCATACTGAGGGAACACCGCACTGTAGAAGGGACCATACTGAGGGAACACCGCACTGTAGAAGGGACCATACTGAGGGAACACCGCACTGTAGAAGGGGCGATACTGAGGGAACACCGCACTGTAGAAGGGGTGATACTGAGGGAACACCGCACTGTAGAAGGGGTGATACTGAGGGAACACCGCACTGTAG
This sequence comes from Mobula birostris, assembly GCF_030028105.1. Lineage (NCBI taxonomy): Eukaryota > Metazoa > Chordata > Chondrichthyes > Myliobatiformes > Myliobatidae > Mobula > Mobula birostris. The sequence goes on from NC_092371.1 coordinate 136,276,290, forward strand.
AAGGGACCACACTGAGGGAACACCGCACTGTAGAAGGGACCACACTGAGGGAACACCGCACTGTAGAAGGGGTGATACTGAGGGAACACCGCACTGGAGAAGGGACCATACTGAGGGAACACCGCACTGCAGAAGGGACCATACTGAGGGAACACCGCACTGCAGAAGGGACCATACTGAGGGAACACCGCACTGTAGAAGGGGTGATACTGAGGGAACACCGCACTGTAGAAGGGACCACACTGAGGGAACACCGCACTGTAGAAGGGACCACACTGAGGGAACACCGCACTGTAGAAGGGGTGATACTGAGGGAACACCGCACTGGAGAAGGGACCATACTGAGGGAACACCGCACTGCAGAAGGGACCATACTGAGGGAACACCGCACTGCAGAAGGGACCATACTGAGGGAACACCGCACTGTAGAAGGGGTGATACTGAGGGAACACCGCACTGTAGAAGCGGTGATACTGAGGGAACACCGCACTGCAGAAGGGACCATACTGAGGGAACACCGCACTGTAGAAGGGGTGATACTGAGGGAACACCGCACTGTAGAAGGGGCGATACTGAGGGAACACCGCACTGTAGAAGGGGTGATACTGAAGGAACACCGCACTGTAGAAGGGGTGATACTGAGGGAACACCGCACTGTAGAAGGGGTGATACTGAGGGAACACCGCACTGTAGAAGGGGTGATACTGAGGGAACACCGCACTGTAGAAGGGACCATACTGAGGGAACACCGCACCGTAGAAGCGGCGATACTGAGGGAACACCGCACTGTAGAAGGGACCATACTGAGGGAACACCGCACTGTAGAAGGGGTGATACTGAGGGAACACCGCACTGTAGAAGGGACCATACTGAGGGAACACCGCACTGTAGAAGGGACCATACTGAGGGAACACCGCACTGTAGAAGGGGTGATACTGAGGGAACACCGCACTGTAGAAGGGGTGATACTGAGGGAACACCGCACTGTAGAAGGGACCACACTGAGGGAACACCGCACTGTAGAAGGGACCACACTGAGGGAACACCGCACTGTAGAAGGGACCATACTGAGGGAACACCGCACTGTAGAAGGGACCATACTGAGGGAACACCGCACTGTAGAAGGGACCACACTGAGGGAACACCGCACTGTAGAAGGGACCACACTGAGGGAACACCGCACTGTAGAAGGGGTGATACTGAGGGAACACCGCACTGTAGCAGGGACCATACTGAGGGAACACCGCACTGTAGAAGGGACCATACTGAGGGAACACCACACTGTAGAAGGGACCATACTGAGGGAACACCGCACTGTAGAAGGGACCATACTGAGAGAACACCGCACTGTAGAAGGGACCACACTGAGGGAACACAGCACTGTAGAAGGGACCATACTGAGGGAACACCGCACTGTAGAAGGGACCATACTGAGGGAACACCACACTGTAGAAGGGACCATACTGAGGGAACACCGCACTGTAGAAGGGGTGATACTGAGGGAACACCGCACTGTAGAAGGGACCCTACTGAGGGAACACCGCACTGTAGAAGGGACCCTACTGAGGGAACACCGCACTGTAGAAGGGGTGATACTGAGGGAACACCGCACTGTAGCAGGGGTGATACTGAGGGAACACCGCACTGTAGCAGGGGTGATACTGAGGGAACACCGCACTGTAGAAGGGACCATACTGAGGGAACACCGCACTGTAGAAGGGACCATACTGAGGGAACACCGCACCGTAGAAGGGGTGATACGGAGGGAACACCGCACCGTAGCAGGGGTGATACTGAGGGAACACCGCACCGTAGCAGGGGTGATATTGAGGGAACACCGCACCGTAGCAGGGGTGATACTGAGGGAACACCGCACCGTAGCAGGGGTGATACTGAGGGAACACCGCACCGTAGAAGGGGTGATACTGAGGGAACACCGCACTGTAGAAGGGGTGATACTGAGGGAACACCGCACCGTAGAAGGGGTGATACTGAGGGAACACCGCACTGTAGAAGGGGTGATACTGAGGGAACACCGCACTGTAGAAGGGGTGATACTGAGGGAACACTGCACTGTAGAAGTGGTGATACCGAGGGAACACTTCACTGTAGAAGCAAATTAGATGTATTGGCAGATGTCTAGGGTTGCTGTGTTTGTTGTTTGGTAGAGCATAAGTTTGTCTCATCTTGGAGTGTTTGGGGTGTGTGGGCATTGACAGGGTTCTGGTTGTGTCAGTGCACAGAGATAGTGGAGTTTTCCACTAATTTGCTACCCTTCTAGTCCACACCCATTCCGCGGGAATCTGTATCCCAGGCCTAGCGTCCTGCAGCATACCCTGCACACCACTAGATGGCAAACGATGTCTTGCTGGGATCTCCCTCAGATGTAATTTCACGCAGCAATGCTTGTTCTGTCCTCAGAAATTTAATGTTGCTTTGCATTTTCCGATAAACACCGCATTGTGCCACAGAATGTGTTCACAGATTCCTATACTCTTCCCAGCAAAGGCTAATGTTCCAGCCTCCTTCACAACTGTCTGTCATTCCATGTTTATTTTCTGCTCTGTAATCGAGCACTGTCAGCCCCTCCTGCACACCAAATTTTGTTTCCACGCACATAAAATTACTCTGTTCACTTAGCTTCACATTTACCCACATAGCACTGCCTCTACCTCACCCATCAGTTCACTCAGCTACCCCAAGCACTCAGCAATCTCCTTGGTTTCCACTCGTAGTCCGAACACCAGCCTTTGTATCAATAGCAAACTTGGAAACATTCTCAACCAGGTTGTTGGCGTGAACTGTGTGTAGCTGCGGCCTCAGCAGTGAACTGTGTACCAGCCCCACCCCCTGGGACCTCTCCCAACCTGAAAATAAGCTGGCTATTCCTGCTCCACACTCTAACCCATCCTCCTTACTCCTTCCACCCACCACAACCCTGACTTTCTGCAGTGGCCTCCCCTTCTGCTCAGCAAATACTTGTTGAAAAGTGCAACCAGATGAAACGCACGGACCCCCAATTTTCCACCCTGAAAGTTATGTTCCCACAACCCTGCTACACTTTTTCCTTCATTGGCCCACTTTGTATAGACACATTCTGATTTTGTTGTCACGTGCTTGGTAATGATTCCAGCATTTCCGACCCTTCACACATCAAGTAAGATGTCAGTGAATCTTTTACCTCAGCGCCATTTTTCTGCACCAATTCTCAATATCTATCCAACTCTGGCCTGAATATACTCAGTGCCTGAGCCTCCACCACTCTTCCGGGGAGGATGCCAAAGATTAGACACTCACTGGGTGAAGAATTTTCTCCTGAGGCCTGAATGGCCAACTGAAGGTCCTGGGCTCCCAGCTGAGAGAACCATCCTCCCTTTATCCCTCCTGTCAATAGAGTCACAGAGCAACACAGCATGGAAAACTCTGTTATATGTCCCATACCAAGTCACCTCTCACTTTCCTATGTTCCAAGGGTTGAAGACCTGGCCTGCAACCCTCTCTATAGAACCCAGACCCTCTTGTCTTGGCAACATCCTTGTAAATTCTTTTTGAACTCTCTCCAGTTTAACTACCCCTTTCTATCGAAGGGTGATCAAAACTGTACACTGGGCTCCAGGTATGGCCAAGACCATAAAGAACTTCAAAGAAATAGGTCTTTTTGGTCAACTGCTCCATATTTTGCCAAACTCTCCTTCCTGAAATAATGATGTTGTATTTTTCCCTTGCCAGTTTGCTGACACTGTGTTCTGAGGTATGAGGAATTTTGGAAGATCATTACTGATGCATCCACTGTCTCAGCAGGCACCTTCAAGCCTGCCACTGCACGGTTTGGTCCATTGATGGAGAAGGTTAACGACCTCAAATTCCCAGAGTAAATATCACCAATAGATTGTCCAGCATTTGGTCCATTGATGGAGATAGTTAAGATCCTCAAATTCCCAATGTAAGTATCACCAATAGATTGTCCAGGGTTTAGAAACATAGAAAACCTACAGCACAATACAGGCCCTTCGGCCCACAAAGTTGTGCCGAACATATCCCTACCTAAGAAATTACTAGGCTTACATATAGCCCTCTATTTTTCTAAACTCCACGTACCTATCCAAAAGTCTCTTAAAAGACCCCATTATATCCACCTCCACACCGTTGCCAGCAGCCCATTCTATGAACTCACCACTCTCTAAGTAAAAAACTTACCCCTGACACTTCCTCTGTACCTACTCCCTGTCTCCTCTTGTGGCAACCATTTCAGCCCTGGGAAAAAGCCTCTGACTATCCACACGATCAATACCTCTCATCATCTTATACACCTCTATCAGGTCACCTCTCTTCCTCAGTCGCTCCAAAGAGAAAAGGCCGAGTTCACTCAACCTATTCTCATAAGGCTTGCTCCCCAATCCAGGCAACATCCTTGTAAATCTCCTCTGCACCCTTTCTATGGCTTCCACATCCTTCCTGTAGTGAGGCGACCAGAACTGAGTACAGTACTCCAAGTGGGGTCTGACCAGGGTCCTATATAGCTGCAACATTACCTCTTGGCTTCTAAATTCAATTCCACGATTAATGAAGGCCAATACACTGTACGCCTTCTTAACCACAGAGTCAACCTGCGCAGCTGCTTTGAGTGTCCTATGGACTCGGATCCCAAGATCCCTCTGATCCTCCACACTGTCAAGAGTCTTATCATTAATACTATATTCTGCCATCATATTTGACCTACCAAAATGAACCACTTCACACTTATCTGGGTTGAACTCCATCTGCCACTTCTCAGCCCAGTTTTGCATCCTATCAATGTCCTGCTGTAACCTCTGACAGCCCTCCACACTATCCACTACACCCCCAACCTTTGTGTCATCAGCAAACTTACTAACCCATCCTTCCACTTCCTCATCCAGATCATTTATAAAAATCATGAAGAGTAAGGGTCCCAGAACAGATCCCTGAGGCACTCCACTAGTGACCGACTTCCATGCAGAATATGACCCGTCTACAACCACTCTTTTCCTGCTGTGGGCAAGCCAGTTCTGGATCCACAAAGCAATGTCCCCTTGGATCCCATGCCTCCTTACTTTCTCAATAAGCCTTGCATGGGGTACCTTATCAAATGCCTTGCTGAAATCCATATACACTACATCTACTGCTCTTCCTTCATCAATGTGTTTAGTCACATCCTCAAAAAATTCATTCAGGCTCGTAAGGCATGACCTGCCCTTGACAAAGCCATGCTGAGTATTCCTAATCATATTATACCTCTCCAAATGTTCATAAATCCTGCCTCTCAGGATCTTCTCCATGAATTTACCAACCACTGAGGTAAGACTCACTGGTCTATAATTTCCTGGGCTATCTCTACTCCCTTTCTTGAATAAAGGAACAGCATCTGCAACCCTCCAATCCTCCAGAACCTCTCCCGTCCCCATTAATGATGCAAAGATCATCGCCAGAGGCTCAGCAATCTCCTCCCTCACCTCCCACAGTAGCCAGGGGTACATCTCATCCGGTCCCGGTGACTTATCCAGCTTGATGCTTTCCAAAAGCTCCAGCACACCCTCTTTCTTAATATGTACATGCTCAAGCTTTTCAGTCTGCTGTAAATCATCCCTACAATCACCAAGGTCCTTTTCCAATGTGAATACTGAAGTAAAGTATTCATTAAGTACCTCTGCTATTTCCTCTGGTTCCATACATACTTTCCCAGTGTCACACTTGGTCTATTGATGGAGATAGTTTAGGGCCTGAAGTTGCGAGTGTAAATATCACCAATAGACTGTCCAGGCCCAACAATGCAGTGCCACGGCTACACCGACATCTCTACCTCCTCAGAAGGCTGAGGAGCTGCAGCACACCCATGACTAATCTTACCAACTTTTACAAAGGCACCGCAGAAAATATCCCATCCGGATGTGTCACAGCATCTGCCCAACACCTCAAGACATTGCAGGGAGTTTTACATCCAGCTGGGTCCGTTATATAAACTAGACTCCCCTCCATTGACTCTGCCTGCACTTTACACTACCTAAGGAAAGCTGCCAACATAACCACAGTTATGCAAATGGAATGAAAATAGCTTCTTTCCGACTGATACTAGAAAGGAACTCCAGCTGAGCTCGTGATCTCCGAATGTACCCTGCTGTGGCCCTCACAACTTACACCATAAGACATAGGTATACGATTTCCTTCAGATCCACCCTCACTGCACTTTCTCTGTAATTGTAAGAGTATATTCTACATTCGGTTTCCTTTTTACTACCTCGAATGGAATGATCTGCCTGAATACCATGCACAACAACAAATTGTCACTGTACCTTAGCACATAAATCCAATCTTTGTACCGAGGAGTTCCCTGCATTTATTGTACATTAATTTTATCTATGTTATTTTATTATTATTTAGAGATACAGGCCCAACAAGCTGAACTGCTCAGCAAGCTTGGCCTAATCACAGGACAACTTACAAATGAACAATTAACCAACTAAATGGTGCTCCTTCACACTGTGGGAGAAAACCATAGCAGCCAGCCGAAACCCCTGAGCTGCAACAGCATCCTGTTATCCACTATGTCACCGTGACACCCGTCGTGTTATCTACTGTCACCCTGACATCCGTCGTGTTATCCGTTTCCTCACTGTGACGCCTGTCGTGTTATCCGTTTTGTCACCGTGACACCCGTCGTGTTATCCGTTTCCTCACTGTGACGCCTGTCGTGTTATCCGTTTTGTCACCGTGACACCCGTCGTGTTATCCGTTTTGTCACTGTGACACCCGTCGTGTTATCTACTGTCACCCTGACATCCGTCGTGTTATCCGTTTCCTCACTGTGACGCCTGTCGTGTTCGCCGTGACGCCCGAGGTGTTATCCGTTTTTTCACCGTCACGCCCGTTGTGTTATTATCTGCTTTGTCGCCGTGACGCCCGTGGTGTTATCCGTTTTTTCACCGTGACGCCCGTCCTGTTATTATCTGCTTTGTCGCCGTGACGCCCGTGGTGTTATTCACTCTGATGCCGTGATGCCCATCGTGTTATCTGCTTTGTTACTGTAACACCCAGCGTGTTATCCGCTTTGACACCGTGACACCCGTCATGTTAAGAGCTTTGTCACTGTGACACCCGTGGTGTTATCCGTTTTTTCACCGTGATGCCCGTGGTGTTATCCGTTTTTTCACCGTGACACCAGTCGTGTTATCCGTTTTTTCACCGTGACGCCAGTCATGTTATTATCTGCTTTGTCACCGTGACGCCCGTGGTGTTATTCACTCTGATGCCGTGATGCCCGTCGTGTTATCTGCTTTGTCACTGTGACACCCGGCGTGTTATCCGCTTTGTCACTGTGACACCCGGCGTGTTATCCGCTTTGTCGCCGTGACACCCGTCGTGTTATCCTCTGTTGCCGTGACACCGTCCTGTTATGTTTTGTCATCGTGACACCCATCGTGTTATCCGTTTTCTCACTGTGACACCCGTCGTGTTATTCACTATGTTGCCGTGACACCCGCTTCTTCATTCCGCCCTTTCTCTTGTCATTGGAGCCAGGGAACTCTCAGTTACTTTTTGCTACCCTCCTTTTAAAACAAGTGCAATGTAGAACCTAGTTAGTTCACAACTTTCTTGCTGATTTAATTCCGTGATCCATCTTCTCCCTCTTTATAATTTCCAGTCATTTGTTTCTGCCCCCTATGATTCTTCCAGTTGAGCAATTACTGCTCTTGGTAATAACTTCCCTAATCTGAAGCAATCTTTAACATTCCATTAGCAATGACTGGATTAGATTCCTCGTAAAGTTATTATTTATGGAAAATGCATTAGCTAAGAACATTGATATATTTAAATAGTGGCCATTATTTAGGCACTGGTAAACTTTTAAACATCAATCTCAGCCAAAGGATCTCTCAAAGTGATTTCAGTTAGTAATCGTTTAAATTTCTGCATGACCTACTGTATGTCTCTAAAACTGCATCTTGCTCTCTCCTCCTCTTCCACTCTCTCTCTCCCCCTCTCTTCCCCCACCCCTCCCTTTCCAGTCACCCTGTCCTTCCCTCCAGTCTGTCTCTCACCCTCCACTTCCTCTCTCTTTCCTTTAAGTGTGTGTGTGTGTCTCTCTCTCTCTCCCCACTTCCAGACTCTGGTACATCTTTCTTGCTCTATAGTATCTCTCTCTCACTGCACTCTCTCTCTCTGCAGACTCACCCTTCAGTACCTCACCCTCTCCCTGTCTCGTTTGTCTCTCTCCCTCCCCCCTAAGTTTCACTCTGGCCTTTCTTTCCTCGTGCTCCTCTTGCTCTCCCCCCCGCCCCCACCACCGTTCTGTCCCCCTCTCTAATTACATGCCATTGCCTCTCTCCATACTCCCGGGTCTGTGTCAGTGAGCTGGAATACATCTGCCCTCTGACTCAAGAAAGCCCGCACTGACACAGGGCTCTTGGTGTCTGTGACTAAGCCGTCTTCAATGGGACTCTTGTCGATGTGTTATTCCACAACGGTGGTTTGGAGGGGCAGCTCGTATCCACACCACATCCCCTGGATGGGAAGCAGGGTCCGCCCACCAGCACTTCCTGCACCACAGGAGCAGAGGCAGCAACCGCAGGTTTATAGCTGCCATCATTCCTTCCTCATTTCCCAAACAGACAGGATGGGGGATGTGAACTTGCAGTCAGTGACCGACACAATTCTGCTCCCTTGGCCACGCTGCGCACATACCCTCTCTTTCACCCCTCCTCTCTTTTCACAGTGCATATCTGCTGGCCAGCCCTCCCCTCCCAAAACTGCTCCTCACCCTCCCTGTCAGCACTGAAAACAATGTACAGTAGAACACCCAGATCCACTGCCCACCTCAGCCCAGAGTTCTCTCCCCTCCACCACGTTAAATAAGGTCGTTTCTTCATCCCTCACCTCGTCTTTCCCAGCACCCAGTCTCTGCCTTTTCACCTCCCTCTCCCTTCACATGATCCAGCCTTGACCTTTCCTGTCCCCTCTCCTCTCCCCGCTCCCTCCCCGTCACTCAAATTTCCATCTGTCCCCTCTCGTCTCCCCCTCCCTCCCCATCACTCAACGTCCATCTGTCCCCTCTCATCTCCCCCTCCCTCCCCAACACTCAAATTTCCATTTGTCCCTCACACACTCACCCCCACACACACACACACTCACACAGAGTACACACTCACCCCCACGAAGAGAACACACACTCAACCGGAGTACACGCTCACCCCCACACAGAGTACACACACTCACCCTCACGAAGAGAACACACACTCACTCACAGAGTACACGCACACTGAACCACACAGAGTACACACACTCACACACACACAGAGTACACACTCACCCCCACAGAGTACACACACTCACACACACACACAGAGTACACACACACTCACCCACACAGAGTACACACACTCACTCACACAGAGTACACACTCACCCCCACAGAGTACTCACACTCACACAGAGTACACACTCACTCACACAGAGTACACACACTCACCCACACAGAGTACACACACTCACACACACACACAGAGTACTCACACTCACAGAGTACACACACTCAGTCACACAGAGTACACACTCACCCCCACGAAGTACACACGCACTCAACCAGAGTACACACTCACCCCCACAGAGTACACACACAGAGTACACACACACACTCACTCACACAGAGTACACACACTCACCCCCACGAACAGAACACACACACTCACACAGAGTACACACACTCACTCACACACAGAGTACACACACACTCACACAGAGTACACACTCACTCACACAGAGTACACATTCACCCCCACACAGAGTACACACACTCACCCACACAGAGTACACACACACTCACTCACACAGAGTACACACACTCACCCCCATGAACAGAACACACACTCACTCACAGAGTACACGCGCACACTCACTCACACAGAGTACACACACTCACCCACATGAACAGAACACACACTCACTCACAGAGTACACGCGCACACTCACTCACACAGAGTACACACACTCACCCACATGAACAGAACACACACTCACTCACAGAGTACACGCGCACACTCACTCACACAGAGTACACACACTCACCCCCATGAACAGAACACACACTCACTCACAGAGTACACGCGCACACTCACTCACACAGAGTACACACACTCACCCACATGCAGACTGCTGTTAGACTGCGACCCAGCCAGTCGAAGACGTTGAACATCAGGAAGCAGGAGATGGGTATGAAGTAAACTCCTGGAGAGAGAGACAGACAGAGGGTCACCCACGGTCAGAATACGGTGAGTTGCAGGGTTAAACAGAGAGGGATGATCCCCCATTGGGGATGTGGAGGGCATGTACTCACTGACACTCAGAGTGGGACCCTTTAACAGGGCGAGAGAGTCCCACCAAGGTTATGGGCCAGGTCAAGACACGTGAGCTTCCCAGAGAACAGGAGGCACTCTGGAGACCAGGCCTGCACACATCCCTTTCCTTCTTCCACACCTTTCCGAAACCCACCATTTCCAATCCCACCCCACCCCACCCGACACCTCCCATCACACCCCACCATACTTACCCCACAGCCCGTCTGCAGAGATGGTAGACTTGGCATCCACTGTGACAGATGGGAAAACACTAATGGTGACAGCAAACACCAGCCAAACCAGCAGCGCAGAGGGCCAGATCTGCAGAGAGTGAGGGGTCAGGTCAGTGTTACACAAGGCACCACGGGGTGGAGGGGGAGATCAGAGAGAGAGAAGGGGAGAGGGAGAGAGAGAGGGGGGGGGAGGGAGAGAGAGAGAGAGGGGGGGGGAGAGAGAGAGGGAGAGAGGGAGAAGTGGGCCAGATCTGCAGACAGTGAGGGGTCAGGTCAGTGTTACACAAGGCACCATGGGGGGGGGAGATCAGAGAGAGAGAGAGGGGGGAGAGAGAGAGATAGAGGCGAAGGAGAGGGAGAGGGGGGAGAGAGAGAGTCAGATCTGCAGAGAGTGAGGGGTCAGGTCAGTGTTACACAAGGCACCACAGGGTGGGGGGGAGATCAGAGAGGGGGGGAGGGAGAGAGAGAGAGTGGGAGAGAGGGGCTGAGAGAGGGAGAGAGAGAGGGAGGAGAGGGAGAAGTGGGTCAGATCTGCAGAGAGTGAGGGGTCAGGTCAGTGTTACACAAGGCACCACGGGGTGGGGGGGGAGATGAGAGGGAGAGGGAGAGGTGGGGAGAGGGGGGAGAGGGAGAAGAGGGTCAGATCTGCAGAGAGTGAGGGGTCAGGTCAGTGTTACACAAGGCACCACGGGGTGGAGGGGGAGATCAGAGAGAGACAGGGGGAGAGGGAGAGAGGGAGGGAGAGAGAGAGGGAGAGAGAGAGAGAGGGAGGGAGAGAGAGAGAGGGGGAGGGGGGGAGAGAGGGGGGGGAGAGAGGGGGGGGAGAGAGAGAGAGCGGGGGAGAGAGAGAGACAGAGGGGGGAGAGAGGGAGAAGTGGGCCAGATCTGCAGAGAGAAAAGGGGTCAGGTCAGTGTTACACAAGGCACCACGGGGTGGGGGGGGGGAGATCAGAGAGAGAGAGAGAGGGGTGAGAGAGAGAGATAGAGAAGGAGAGAGGGGGTGAGAGAGAGAGGGAGGGGGAGAGAGGGAGAGGGGGGAGAGAGGGGGGGAGAGGGGGGAGAGAGGGAGAAGAGAGTCAGATCTGCAGAGAGTGAGGGGTCAAGGTCAGTGTTACACAAGGCACCACGGGGTGGGGGGAGATGGGGGGGGAAGGAGAGAGAGAGGGGGGGGAGAGGGAGAAGAGGGTCAGATCTGCAGAGAGTGAGGGGTCAGGTCAGTGTTACACAAGGCACCACGGGGTGGAGGGGGAGATCAGAGAGAGAGAGAGAAGGAAAGAGGGGGTGAGAGAGAGAGAGGGAAAGGAAGAGTTAGAAGTGGGTCAGATCTGTAGAGAGTGAGGGGTCAGGTCAGTGTTACACAAGGCACCACGGGGTGGGGGGGAGAGATCAGAGAGAGAGAGAGAGGGGGGAGGGAGAGAGAGAGAGAGGGGAGAGAGAGAAAGGGGGAGGGAGAGAGGGGGGTAGAGAGAGAGAAGGGAGAGGGAGAGGGGAGAGAGAGGGGGGGAGGGAGAGAGGGGGGTAGAGAGAGAGATAGAGGAGAAGGAGAAGGAAGCCCTTCAGTCCATCAATTTATGCTATCCCTTGCACCCATTTAACTTCATTAGGTCTCTAACCTTCCATGGCTTGTACTTCAAGTGCTTGTCCAGATACTTAAATGCCTGCTCCACCACCCCTTTAACCGGTGCCTTCTAGACCCCTCATACCCTCTGCTCCACCATCCCTTCATAGAGTGCCTTCTAGACCCTTCACATCTTCAGAGAACTCCAGTCAGTGAGTCAGATTCACCCTTGCAAAATCGAGGTTGGCTTTGCCCAATTCTGTTAATTGTATCCTTCACTGTAAAGTCCAGCAGAGATTGGGATAGAGACAGGCAGAGGTAGAGGGAGTGAGAGGCCGACGGAGTTGGTGTTCTTGGCTCTCACCTTCCTCAGGATGTTGATGACTGACAGCTCCTCGTCCTTCTCCACGATGTGGGTCTCCATGAGATTTGCGGATGACCTTCTCTCATTGGTGCAGGCCGGATCTGTGCCAAGGTAAGAGTGTCAGGACTGTCACTGAAGATTCCCCTCAGGCTAGAAGTCCAGAGGGATCATGTCTCAGGATCATTCTGACCATCTATCTTGTTCCCTGCTCTCCCCCACTACCTAGGACAGTTCACCATTGATCTACAGTGGCTCCTGGGCCAGTGAAGCCTTGTACTCAATCCGTACCCTGCCTCGACTCTCCTGTCGTGTATTCCCCTCCATCCCCGTAACCCTCCAAGATCTCTGTCCTCCCCTAATCTCACCACTTGACCCTCGCCATTAACTCACCACCACCCCCCTCACAGCAACTCAGCAACAGAAAATAAACTACTGGAAAACTCAGTGGAGGTTGATAGTTTGGGTTGTGCCCTTCCATCGGGCACAGGTGAGGGGGAGGGTATCACGGGGGCTGGGAGAAGATGGATGGAACCAGGTTAAGAAGGGTCGCAGGGTTTAAAGGGGGTAGGAGAGAGTGATGGGTGGATGGAACTAGATGGGGAGTGGGGAAGGATACCGTCTCGTTAAAGGTGGTGAGGAAAAAGGATAGAAGAAGTAAAAGAAACGCTGGTGGGAGCGGAAAAGGAGTAGGATGTGTGTCACCTAAAATTAGGAAACTCACACCATTGGGGTGTAGGCTTCCCAAGAGGGAGGACAGATGTTGCATTTCTTGTTGCGGTATAAACATTTGATTTTCCAGCTTCAGGTCACCCACTCAACCCCCTCCCCACTCTTTCTTTTTTGCTCACAAAGGTCCATCCAGGGTCCCCTTTGCTCTCTGTTCACCTCTCGTTATCCCATGGAGAATCTTCTCCAGCACCAGCTCCTGAGTGACCATGTCTTTGACCAGACTGTTCGCTGCCATTCACGGTAACTCCTTTTACAACTGTTCAACTCCATTGGCCTGAGTTGGACCTAAGCCCAGCACAGCACAGGAGCAGGCCCCTCAACCTCTCTGTGCCAATCATGATGCCAATTTAAACTGCACACGGGTCCATACCCACCCCACTCCCTCATTCCCTGCCTGTCTAAATAGCTCTTAAATGTTGCATTCATATCTGCTTCCACTACCTCCCCCAGCATTGCAGTCCAGGTAAATAACATTCTCTGTGTAAAAAGAAACTTACCTCACAAACCTCCTTGAAATTCACCCTCTCATCTTAAAGCTATGCCCATGCGTTCAACATTTTCACCCTGGGGTAAAAGGCTGTCTACGCTTCTCATCGTTTTATAAACTGCAAAGTCGTTCATCAGCCTCAAACACTCCAGAGAAATCAACCCAGCTTAGTCCAACCTTTACCTTCAGTTAATACACTCCAATCCAGACAACATCCTCGTGAACCTCTTCTACACCATCTCCAAAGCCTCTACATCCTTCATGTAATTAGGCGACCAGAAATCTACACAATACTCCATGTGTGGCCAAACCAAAGTTTTATATAACAGCAACAGAACATCCTGACTTTTCTCAGTGTCTTGACCAATGAAGGAAAAAGCATGCTATGCAGTATATCTTCTTTATCATCTTATCTGCATTTCAGAGAGTAATGGACTGGCACCCCAGTGGACTTGGACTGAAACACAGACCTGTTACAGCACAGAATGAGGCCCTTCAGCCCAACTCATCTCTGCCAGCCAAGTTGCCTCGGTGAACTAATCCCATTTCCCTGCGCTGGCCAATGTCGCTCTAAACCTATCCCAGCCATGAACCTTTACAAGTGTCTTTGTAATTGTTCCTGCATCCACCGGTCTGGGTAGTATCTGAAAATCAACATCTGGACAGTAGAAACAGCTATGTTAGACAGCTCCACCTTCAGTAAAACAGTACAGCACTAGATAGAACATTTGGCCCATGATGTTGTGCCAATCTTGATGCCAATTTCTACTCAATGTGCTCCTACTGTGAATAACTTCAAGCAATCTCAACTCCAAACCCCTGGAAATGGATCTCAACACCTCCCTTTGCAACTGGATCCTTGACAGCCTAACCAACAGAGTGCAAGCATCGAGAATAGGCAGCAACACCTCTGCCACGATTACCCTCAACACTGGTGCCAAGCACCAATGTGCTCCCTGCCCCATGACTGCATGGCCAGACTCCTCCGTGTCTCTATCTACAAGTTAACGAATGACATCACCGTAGCAGGCAGAGCCTCAAATAATCATGTGTCAGACTATAGGGATCAGGATTATTATCAGTGTGTTATCACTGATATATGTGTGAAACTTATTGCTTTCTGACAGAAGTACTGAATAAGACATAAACATTACCATAAGTTACAAAAATAAATAAATAAATACTGCAAAAGAGGAACGGTGAGGTGGTGTTCATGGGTTGATGGACCATTTAGAAATCTGATGGTGGAAGGGAAGAAGCTGTTCCTAAAACATCGAAGGTGGATCTTCATGCTCCTGATAGTAGAAACAAAAGGAGGGACATATCTTGAATAGTGAGGGTCCTTAATAATGGAAGCGGCCTTCCCAAGGCCCTGCCTTTTAAAGATGTTTTCAATGGTGGGAAGGGCTGTGTCTGTGAGAACCTGAAACCCTCTTTTGGAGGCAGATTGGAGCCCCCAAACCAGGCAGTGATGCAGCCATTCAGAATGCTCTCCAATACAAATCAGTAAACATTTGCTAGAGTTTTTGGTGACAAACTAAATCTCCTCAGACTCCTAATGAAGTATAGCCATTGGTGTTCCTTCTTCGTGATCACGTAAATGCTTTGGGCCCCGGACAGACCCTCTGAGATGTTGACACCCAGGAACTCAAAGCTGCTCATCCTTTCCACTGCTGATCCCTCAACCTCAATGAGGACTGGTGTGTGTTCCCTCGACTTCCCCTTCCTGAAGTCCTCAACCAATTCCCTGGTCTGACTGACTGAGTACAAGATTGTTGTGACACTGCTCAGCCAGCTGACCTATCTCTTCCTGTACGCATCCTCATTGACCTGAGATTCTGCAAACAACTGTGACTTTACAGATGGTTTTATAGCTGTGCCTAGCATTCAGTCATGAGTGTAGAGACAGTAGAGTAGTCAGCTAAGCATGCATCCTTGTGGTGTGCCTGTGTGGATTATCAGCAAGGAGGAAATGTTATTATTAATCTGCACCGACTGAAGGACGTTGCCTGGATTAGGGAGCATGCCTTATGAGAATAGGTTAAGTGAACTCGGCCTTTCCTCCTTGGAGCGACAGAGGATGAGAGGTGACCTGATAGAGGTGCACAAAATAATGAGAGGCATTGATCATGTGGATAGTCAGAGGCTTTTCCCCGGGACTGAAATGGCTAGCATTAGAGGGCATAGTTTTAAAGTGCTTGAAAATAGGTACAGAGGAGATGTCAGAGGTTAAGATTTTTACGCTGAGAGCGGTGAGTGTGTGGAATGGGCTGCCAGCGATGGTGGTGGAGGCGGAAACAATAGGGTCTTTTAAGAGACTCCTGGATAGGTACACGGAGCTTAGAAAAATAGAGGGCTATGAGTGAGCCTAGGTGGTTCTAGGGTAGGGACATGTTCAGCACAGCTTTGTGGGCCAAAGAGCCTGTATTGTGTTGTAGGTTTTCTATGTTTCGAGATAGAAGGCCTAATTGCATGGTGCGTGAAAATCCCAGGCACTTAGCAGCTTCTGAAATAATCAAACCACCTAGTGTGGCACCAGCAAGCATTCTATGGCCAAAGTCACTTAGATCACGTCTTCCCCTTTCTGATGTTTGGGCCGAACCTCTTGACCATGTCTGCATGCTTTTATGCATTGAGTTGCTGCCACATGATTGGCTGATTAGATATTTGCATTAATGTGGTGTACAGGTGTACCTAATAAAGTGGCCACTGAGTGTGTTAAACATGATTCACTCTTTATAATTCCATGATGATCTCTCTTACTTTATCCGGCTGCTATGAATCCCATCCAGGACCAATATTTCTAAAAGGTTTCCCACCACTGAGGTAATCAGACTGGCCTGTAGTTGCTGGGCTTATTTAACAATGGAATAAAATTCCCCACTACCGATCCTCTGGCACCACACTCACATCCAAAGAGCATTGGAACACCATAGTCAGTGCACCTAGGATTTCCTGTGTGCTTTTCTCAGAATCTAATGATGCAATCCATTTTATCCTGGTAACTAATCTACTTGCAGTTCAGCCAACTTTTATAAAACCAATCTGTCTCGAGTCTTCTCCTCCACTCTCACCTTGGAAGCAGTTTCCCCAGCTGGATGCAAGTGTAAGGTCCTTATTAATGAATTGAACACTGTGAGCAGGTCCCAGTTATAATCCCAGTGCCCCACACATACTCCATGGTACCGGTGCAGACCAAGGACCCCCCCCAGACTGGAACCAGTCCAGTGGCCTGAGCAATTTTCTCACCTTGTTTGATCAGGTCCATTTTGCTGAAACTCTCCTCCTGCTGTGCCTTCCTCCATTCCTCATTCTTCCTTTGGAAGTGGTAGCGGGAGAACTCCTGGGCCGGGAAGACAGACAGAGACACGATGAGGGCCTGAGCACGGGGCAGCTTGCCTGGACAGAGACCAGACACAATCTTCATCGCAGGCACATCTCCAAAACCAGCCTCCTACTCTTCCCCACGGGAGACAAGGTAGCAAAACTTACCGAGGAAGACAAGGGATTGGGGGTGGTGAGGCACTGGCTGAGAAGGGCATGGCGGAACACAAGATGGGGGAGGGACAGCGTGGGACTGGGCACAAAGTTGGGACTCACCAGGCGGGGCAGGATGTGGTAGCACAACAGTGCCAGCAGCACCACCACAAAGGCTGTGCTGAAGTAGCCGAAGGCGATGTCCGACTGCTCAGCTCCACCTGTAAAACATGGGGGCAGGAGGCAGACGGTAACCTGGAGCAACAGACACAATGACCCCTGACCCTGGACCACCAGATTGCTGACCCCAGCTCAGAGCTTTCCTATGACCCTGCACCAACCCCGTCCCTTGCCAACTCCCACCCCAACCATCCCCAGCCCTCGTTCAGTCCATCCGCTGAACCCTACACCCAGACAAGCCCACCAAAAGCAATGTGTGGTGGGGGGGAGGTGCTGAGAGCATTTAATGTGAGAGAAGATAAGGGTGTCTACTCTGGATATTTCACATGCTGAAGGTAAAGGCCACTGGGATCTGGGGTCCCCCTGTGTCCCAGGGTGTGATCTGCAGGAACAGTGCAGACAGAGGCATTGGCAGATATTTGTGGAGGTAAGGAGGACTTTGCTGTGTGTGGTGGGGTTGGAATGGGTTATTCACAGATCCAGAGAAACCAAAGTGGTCCACAAGCCAAGGAACCGCACTCCCACCATCTTCCCTCAACGACCCTCCAAGAACCATTACAACCTCCAGCACTCTCTATCCCCCAACCCACTTCTGCACTTCCCCAACTCAACGCACCTCCCGTCCCCCAGCCATTCCCAACCCCACATTCTCCCACCTCTCCCAGTTGGTCGGCCACATACTTGCAATGGCACAGATCATGGCAAGAGCTGCGAAGGTCCCAGCCATTCCCTGCCCACTCATGATGGGAGCAGTGTAGGAGACAGGCAGGAGGCCAGCCAGGCCAAAGAGGCTGCCCTGGAGGACGGCTCCGAAACCTGGGCACAGGAAGGGGAGAGTGCCTGTTACAGGGGGCAGACGGGGGGGAGCACCGTGGCACGGGCAGTGTGGAAGCATACGATCATGGGAGAGGCCGTGACGGAGCGCGATAAAACGGAGCCACACACACAAATTGCTGGGGGAGCTCAGCAGGTCAGGCAGCACCTGTGGAAATTAATTAACAGTCGACGTTTTGGGCCGGGACCCTTCTTCAGGACTGGAAAAGAAGTCGGGGGGGGGGAGGGGGAGATGGCAGAATAACAAGGCGCAGGGACGGTAAGTAGGACTAGAAGGCGAGAGGTCAAGCCAGTTGGGTGGGAAAGGTAATGGGATCTCTTGTGTCTATGGGTCTCCGGTTCGCCTGTACTTGAGTACAGAGTACATGACAGGAAGAATGCGGAGGCTCTGGATAGGGTGTAGATACACCAGAATTAGATTATGAGGAGAAGTTGTTTTGTTCCAGAGCAGTGATGATCAAGGGAGGTGTATAGGCTTATGAGAAGCATAGATGAGGTAGACAATCAGAATTTTTATCTCAGCATAAGAATGTCAAATAGCTTTGAGCTGAGAGAGGGAAGGGATGAAGGAGATATGAGAGGAGGGTTTGTTTTTACACACAGAATGGTGGTGCTGGAACTGTCTGCCAAGGAAGAGGAGGAGGCAGATATCTACGGGGTCTTATAAGGCATTTAGGCAGATACAGGAACATGCAGCTAATGGAATGGCATGGACAACCTGCAGGTAATTTAATTTTGCATCAGGCTAGACACAGACATTGTGGGATAAGAACCTGTTCCTGTGCTCGACTATTCGATGACAGAATGTCACACTGAGGGAGTGGGGTGAGGGAGAGTCACACTGAGGGAGTGGGGTGAGGGAGACTCACACTGTGGGAGTGTCACACTGAGGGAGTGGGGTGAGGGAGAGTCACACTGAGGGAGTGGGGTGAGGGAGACTTACACTGTGGGAGTGTCACACTGAGGGAGTGGGGTGAGGGAGAGTCACACTGAGGGAGTGGGGTGAGGGAGACTTACACTGTGGGAGTGGGGTGAGGGAGACTCATGCTGAGGGACTGGGGTGAGAGAGACTCACTCTGAGGGAGTGGGGTGAGGGAGAGTCACACTGTGGGAGTGGGGTGAGGGAGACTCATGCTGAGGGACTGGGGTGAGAGAGACTCACTCTGAGGGAGTGGGGTGAGGCAGAGTCACACTGTGGGAGTGGAGTGAGGGAGTGTCACACTGAGGGAGAGTCACACTGAGGGAATGTCACACTGTGGGAGTGGGGTAGGTGAGTGTCACACTGAGGGAGTGTCACACTGAGGGAGTGAGGTGAGGGAGTGCCACACTGAGGGAGAGTCACATTGTGGGAGTGTCACACTGAGGGAGTGGGGTGAGGGGGAGTCACACTGAGGGAGTGGGGTGAGGGAGAGTCACACTGTGGGAGTGTCACACTGAGGGAGTGGGATGAGGGAGAGTCACACTGTGGGAGAGTCACACTGTGGGAGTGTCACACTGAGGGAGTGGGGTGAGGGAGTGTCACACTGAGGGAGTGAGGTGAGGGAGTGTCACACTGAGGGAGTGTCACACTGTGGGAGTGGGGTGAGAGAGAGACACACTGAGGGAGTGGGGTGAGGGAGTGTCACACTGAGGGAATGTCACACTATGGGAATGTCACACTGTGGGAGTGGGGTAGGTGAGTGTCACACTGAGGGAATGTCACACTATGGGAATGTCACACTGTGGGAGTGGGGTAGGTGAGTGTCACACTGAGGGAGTGTCACACTGAGGGAGAGTCACACTGAGGGAGTGTCACACTGAGGGAGTGAGGTGAGGGAGTGCCACACTGAGGGAGAGTCACACTGTGGGAGTGTCACACTGAGGGAGTGGGGTGAGGGAGAGTCACACTGTGGGAGTGTCACACTGAGGGAGTGGGGTGAGGGAGTGTCACACTGAGGGAGTGAGGTGAGGGAGTGTCACACTGAGGGAGTGGGGTGAGGGAGTGTCACACTGTGGGAGTGGGGTGAGGGAGTGTCACACTGAGGGAGAGTCACACTGTGGGAATGTCACACTGTGGGAGTGGGGTGAGGGAGAGTCACACTGAGGGAGTGGGGTGAGGGAGTGTCACACTAAGGGAATGTCACACTGTGGGAGTGGGGTGAGGGAGTGTCACACTGTGGGAGTGGGGTGAGGGAGACTCACACTGGGAGTGGGGTGAGGGAGACTCACACTGAGGGAGTGAGGTGAGGGAGTGTCACATTGTGGGAGTGTCACACTGAGGGAGTGGAGTGAGGGAGTTTCACACTGAGGGAGAGTCACACTGTGGGAGTGTCACACTGAGGGAGTGGGGTGAGGGAGTGTCACACTGTGGGAGTGGGGTGAGGGAGTGTCACACTGAGGGAGTGGGGTGAGGAAGTGTCACACTGAGGGAGTGTCACACTGTGGGAGTGGGGTGAGGGAGTGTCACACTGAGGGAGAGTCACATTGTGGGAGTGTCACACTGAGGGAGTGGGGTGAGGGAGACTCACACTGAGGGAGTGAGGTGAGGGAGTGTCACATTGTGGGAGTGTCACACTGAGGAGGTGGAGTGAGGGAGTTTCACACTGAGGGAGAGTCACACTGTGGGAGTGTCACACTGAGGGAGTGGGGTGAGGGAGTGTCACACTGTGGGAGTGGGGTGAGGGAGTGTCACACTGAGGGAGTGGGGTGAGGAAGTGTCACACTGAGGGAGTGTCACACTGTGGGAGTGGGGTGAAGGAGTGTCACACTGAGGGAGAGTCACACTGTGGGACTGCCACACTGAGGGAGTGGGGTGAGGGAGTGTCACACTGTGGGAGTGGGGTGAGGGAGTGTTACACTGTGGGAGTGCCACACTGAGGGAGTGGGGTGAGGGAGTGTCACACTGTGGGAGTGGGGTGAGGGAGTGTTACACTGTGGGAGTGCCACACTGAGGGAGTGGGGTGAGGGAGTGTCACACTGTGGGAGTGGGGTGAGGGAGTGTCACACTGTGGGAGTGCCACACTGAGGGAGTGGGGTGAGGGAGTGTCACACTGTGGGAGTGGGGTGAGGGAGTGTCACACTGTGGGAGAGTCACACTGAGGGAGTGTCACACTGAGGGAGTGGGGTGAGGGAGTGTCACACTGAGGGAGTGGGGTGAGGGAGTGTCACACTGTGGGAGTGTCACACTGAGGGAGTGGGGTGAGGGAGTGTCACACTGAGGGAGTGAGGTGAGGGAGAGTCACATTGTGGGAGTGTCACACTGTGGGAGTGTCACACTGAGGGAGTGAGGTGAGGGAGTGTCACACTGAGGGAGTGGGGTGAGGGAGTGTCACACTGTGGGAGTGTCACACTGAGGGAGTGAGGTGAGGGAGTGCCACACTGTGGGAGTGGGGTGAGGGAGAGTCACACTGTGGGACAGTCACACTGAGGGAGTGTCACACTGTGGGAGTGGGGTGAGGGAGTGTCACATTGTGGGAGTGTCACACTGAGGAAGTGTCACACTGAGGGAGTGAGGTGAGGGAGAGTCACATTGTGGGAGTGTCACACTGTGGGAGTGTCACACTGAGGGAGTGTCACACTGAGGGAGAGTCACACTGAGGGAGTGGGGTGAGGGAGTGTCACACTGAGGGAGAGTCACACTGAGGGAGTGAGGTGAGGGCGTGTCACACTGAGGGAGTGGGGTGAGGGAGTGTCACACTGAGGGAGTGGGGTGAGGAAGTGTCACACTGAGGGAGAGTCACACTGAGGGAGTGTCACACTGAGGGAGTGTCACACTGTGGGAGTGTCACACTGAGGGAGTGAGGTGAGGGAGTGCCACACTGTGGGAGTGGGGTGAGGGAGAGTCACACTGTGGGACAGTCACACTGAGGGAGTGCCAAACTGTGGGAGTGGGGTGAGGGAGTTTCACACTGAGGGAGAGTCACACTGAGGGAGTGAGGTGAGGGAGAGTCACATTGTGGGAGTGTCACACTGTGGGATTGTCACATTGAGGGAGAGTCACACTGTGGGAGTGTCACACTGAGGGAGTGGGGTGAGGGAGTGTCACACTGAGGGAGAGTCACACTGAGGGAGTGGGGTGAGGGCGTGTCACACTGAGGGAGTGGGGTGAGGAAGTGTCACACTGAGGGAGTGTCACACTGAGGGAGTGGGGTGAGGGAGTGTCACACTGAGGGAGTGGGGTGAGGGAGTGTCACACTGAGGGAGAGTCACACTGAGGGAGTGAGGTGAGGGCGTGTCACACTGAGGGAGTGGGGTGAGGGAGAGTCACATTGTGGGAGTGTCACACTGTGGGATTGTCACACTCAGGGAGTGGGGTGAGGGAGTGCCACACTGTGGGAGAGTCACACTGAGGGAGAGTCACACTGAGGAAGTGTCACACTGAGGGAGTGAGGTGAGGGAGAGTCACATTGTGGGAGTGTCACACTGTGGGAGTGTCACACTGAGGGAGTGAGGTGAGGGCGTGTCACACTGAGGGAGTGGGGTGAGGGCGTGTCACACTGAGGGAGTGGGGTGAGGAAGTGTCACACTGAGGGAGAGTCACACTGAGGGAGAGTCACACTGAGGGAGTGAGGTGAGGGCGTGTCACACTGAGGGAGTGGGGTGAGGGAGTGTCACACTGAGGGAGAGTCACACTGAGGGAGTGGGGTGAGGGCGTGTCACACTGAGGGAGTGGGGTGAGGAAGTGTCACACTGAGGGAGAGTCACACTGAGGGAGAGTCACACTGAGGGAGTGAGGTGAGGGAGTGTCACACTGAGGGAGTGAGGTGAGGGAGTGTCACACTGAGGGAGAGTCACACTGAGGGAGAGTCACACTGAGGGAGTGAGGTGAGTGAGTGTCACACTGAGGGAGTGAGGTGAGGGAGTGTCACACTGAGGGAGTGAGGTGAGGGAGTGTCACACTGAGGGAGAGTCACACTGTGGGAGTGTCACACTGAGGGAGAGTCACACTGAGGGAGTGGGGTGAGGGAGTGTCACACTGAGGGAGTGAGGTGAGGGAGAGTCACACTGAGGGAGTGAGGTGAGGGAGTGTCACACTGAGGGAGAGTCACACTGTGGGAGTGTCACACTGAGGGAGAGTCGCACTGAGGGAGTGGGGTGAGGGAGTGTCACACTGAGGGAGTGGGGTGAGGGAGTGTCACACTGAGGGAGTGAGGTGAGGGAGTGTCACACTGAGGGAGAGTCACACTGTGGGAGTGTCACACTGAGGGAGAGTCACACTGAGGGAGTGGGGTGAGGGAGTGTCACACTGAGGGAGTGAGGTGAGGGAGAGTCACACTGAGGGAGAGTCACACTGTGGGAGTGTCACACTGAGGGAGAGTCACACTGAGGGAGTGGGGTGAGGGAGTGTCACACTGAGGGAGTGAGGTGAGGGAGTGTCACACTGAGGGAGAGTCACACTGTGGGAGTGTCACACTGAGGGAGGGTCACACTGAGGGAGAGTCACACTGAGGGAGTGGGGTGAGGGAGTGTCACACTGAGGGAGTGAGGTGAGGGAGTGTCACACTGAGGGAGTGAGGTGAGGGAGAGTCACACTGAGGGAGAGTCACACTGAGGGAGTGTCACACTGTGGGAGTGTCACACTGAGGAGTGGGCTGAGGGAGAGTCACACTGAGGGAGAGTCACACTGAGGGAGTGTCACACTGAGGGAGTGAGGTGAGGGAGTGTCACACTGAGGGAGTGTCACACTGAGGAGTGGGGTGAGGGAGAGTCACACTGAGGGAGAGTCACACTGAGGGAGTGTCACACTGAGGGAGTGTCACACTGAGGAGTGGGGTGAGGGAGAGTCACACTGAGGGAGAGTCACACTGAGGAGTGGGGTGAGGGAGAGTCACACTGAGGGAGAGTCACACTGAGGGAGTGTCACACTGAGGGAGTGTCACACTGAGGAGTGGGGTGAGGGAGAGTCACACTGAGGGAGAGTCACACTGAGGGAGAGTCACACTGAGGGAGTGTCACACTGAGGGAGTGAGGTGAGGGAGTGTCACACTGAGGGAGTGTCACACTGAGGGAGTGGGGTGAGGGAGAGTCACACTGTGGGAGTGTCACACTGAGGGAGTGTCACACTGAGGGAGTGGGGTGAGGGAGAGTCACACTGTGGGATTGTCACATTGAGGGAGAGTCACACTGAGGGAGTGTCACACTGAGGGAGTGAGGTGAGGGAGTGTCACACTGAGGGAGTGTCACACTGAGGGAGAGTCACACTGAGGGAGTGTCACACTGAGGGAGTGGGGAGAGGGAGTGTCACACTGAGGGAGTGTCACACTGAGGGAGTGAGGTGAGGGAGTGTCACACTGAGGGAGAGTCACACTGAGGGAGTGTCACACTGAGGGAGTGGGGTGAGGGAGTGTCACACTGAGGGAGAGTCACACTGAGGGAGTGTCACACTGAGGGAGTGGGGTGAGGGAGAGTCACACTGTGGGAGTGTCACACTGTGGGAGTGTCACACTGAGGGAGTGTCACACTGAGGGAGTGGGGTGAGGGAGAGTCACACTGTGGGAGTGTCACACTGAGGGAGTGTCACACTGAGGGAGTGTCACACTGAGGGAGTGGGGTGAGGGAGTGTCACACTGAGGGAGAGTCACACTGAGGGAGTGTCACACTGAGGGAGTGGGGTGAGGGAGAGTCACACTGTGGGAGTGTCACACTGTGGGAGTGTCACACTGAGGGAGTGTCACACTGAGGGAGTGGGGTGAGGGAGAGTCACACTGTGGGAGTGTCACACTGAGGGAGTGTCACACTGAGGGAGGGGCAGTACTGGATGAGAACCACACTGTCTCTCTCTCTCACACACACACATATATATATATATATATGGGGAACCAGGTGTCCAGACACATGGATATACAGCCCCCTCTGGCCTACAGTTAATGAGGACGATGGTCACCATGGTGACTACAAAGAAAGTCAGCGGCTCAATGGAGATCTTCACCAGGATGGCGGTGAGGAGGAAGAGGATAAAGATTGCGATGATGCTTCCACTGATGCGGAGTGTCTGTGAGATTCTGGAGACAGAAAGAGAGCCAGGGGTTACTCCATCAGTCTGATCGACTGTCTACCCGCACAGATCCTGTCACAGCGACCATGCCAGCTAATCACTCCCAGTGGTGCCGTCCAGGTTATCAGCTGACCAATCATTGCCTGAGATCATCTCATAAATCCCACCACATAGATCCTCCGGCTATTAAAGCTCAACAGTGCCTCTACTTCCTCAGGAGGTTAAAGAAATGTTGACTCACTGATTTTTAATTGAACAGCACAGAAAGCATTCTATTCTGCATCAATGCAACTGCTCTACAAGAAAAGGCAGAAAGTTGTGGACTCCATGGAAACCAGCCTCCCTTCCATAGACTATGTCTATACTTCTTGTCGTCTTGCTAAACATAATCAAAGACCCCACCCACCCTGCCGCATTGTCTCTTCTCCCCCCACCCCATCTGGTAGAAGATACAGAAGCCTGAAAGCATGCACCACCAGGCTCAAGGACAGCTTCTAACTTGCTGTTAAAGACTATTAAATAGTTCCCTAGTACTACAAAATGGACTTTTGACCTCACAATCTAACTTGCTGTGACCCTGAACCTTATTATCTGCATGCTCAGCAATTTCTCTTTCTCTAACAATTTATTCTGCATTTTATTATTGTTTTCTCTTGTACTGGCCCAATGCAGAATAAACCGTGACAAAATTATCAATATGGATGACGAGCAAAACAAAGTTTTACCACTGTAACTCAGTACACATGATAATAATAACCCAGTTTACAAGTCATTGGTGCAGCCTCACCCGTATGCAGTTCCACTCACCCAACAACACGAGTGAGGTGATAAATCGCGACAGGGTGCAGAAATGATTCACCAGGATGTGACTGAGACAGAAACCGATGGGCTTTACTGTGCTGTACTATTCTATGTTCTATGTTCAGTTACAGTCAGAGATTGGATGGCCTGGGTCTGTTTCTCTGGAGATGGGAATCTGATGGGTGACCTTATGCATTGGAGGGATGTTAAATCAGGAGGGGTATGCATAAAGGGGATGGTTAGTCTTTTCCCAGAGTAGGGGAGCAGGAGCCTAAACCCAGAGGATTAAAGTTGAAGCTGGGAGGTGAAAGATTAAAAGTGGACCTGGGGGATGTTTCCCACACAGAGTTGGTGCATATATGGAATGAGCTGTAGAGGTGGCTACAATTACAACATTTGGACAGGTACAAGGCTTAGAGGAATATGGGCAATTGTCAGCAAATGGAACTAGCTTCAGATAGACATCTTGTTCAGCAGAGACATTGGGCTGGAGGACATTTTTTTTTAAACGTCTGTATTACACTAAATCAGAGCAAGCCAGAGTGTGGAATGAGATGTCAGTAGAAGTGGCAGATGCAAATTCAGTTCTAGCATTTAAGAGAAGTCTCTGGATGGGAGGTGTATGGTGGGCTATGGTCGAGGCGTGGGTCAATGGGACTAAGTAATATAGTTTGGCATGGATTAGATGGGCTGAAGGGCCTATTTCTGTGCCATAATGGTCTATGCCTCTGTGTTCTCTGGAAACTGGCATAAGCACTGGCCTGATGGGCCACAAGGCTCGTGACAGACATTAATCTATGTCCTCTGACTCCAAGAGCAGATAGCCCCTTTCATTGCAGTCTTCTTACATTGAGTTCAGTATTCAGGGAACTTGCTTTCTTCTCTCTTAGACCAGGTCATTTCTACTGTACATCATCCACCTGTGATAGTGGCTTCAGATTCTCTGATCTCTGAGTATTCCAATGGTTTGACATTTCCTGTTTTAAACTGATCATGTTTTCTCTCTAACAGCCCTCATTAGCTTGTTATTCATCTACAGTACAGCTTATTGCCACAACAACCAAAGTCGGCTGTAGAACATCCACGTGCACCACTGACTCAGTTTTGACCTGCTTTACCTTGCTCTGACTTTCAATTTAGTGATAACAGGTCTGATTCTGATGACGTCCACAGAAGACGTGGTGCTGTTACTAGGGCTCTCATTTACAGAGCACAGACCTATAGGTCAGACTGAGAGTGGGATGGAGAACTAAAGGGGTGGGCAACTCGGAGTCAGGGTCACTCCTGCTGAATGGCTCTGCAAAGCCAACATCCAATCTGCATTTGGTTTCTCCAGTGTGCACCGCACTGTAAACAGCATATACAGTGCACTGGATTGTAAACGGTGCGAGTGAGTTGTTGCTTCACTGGCAAAGGCAGTTTGTGTCCCTCGTTGGTGGGGAGGGAAGGGAGGGTAGGGCAGGCATTGCATTACCTATGGTTGCAAGGTGAATGCTGAAAGAAGTAAGGTGGTTCGTGGGGACAGTAAAGCCACCACTGAACCCAGGAGAGGATATCCCTTAGAAATGTGGAAGGGTAGAGGGAGATGTGTCTGTTGTGGAATCTTAGCAGAGCTGGTGCAAATTAAGGAGGACTCTTTAAACCAGAAGAAAGCCAAGAATTGGGGGAACTTGGTTCATTGGAGGAGGGTTTATGATAGGAACTGATGGCTGTGAAAGATCCTCTGAGAGACACATGAAGGGAAAGGTGAGGAATGGGGAGGAGAGAATGAGAAAACACTGCAGAAGTGTTGCATTTCACATACCCCACACAAGCTGAGGGAGGGAACTCAAGTTGGTCTGAAACAAGTCCCATTCCCACAAAGTGTTGGATGAAAATCTCGACTATTTGTCACCCAGGCACACCTTCGTATGAACAAACCATCTAATCCTGCCCAGCAATCCACCTGAACAGCCCAGCAAGGGTAGTGGATTAGCAGCCCCTGGACACCGGGATGGAGATTGGCCTGTAGCTCACCATGATTAGGTAACAGAGGCATTCTCTGCCAGGCCAGCTGGGAATTCTTGAAGTGAATTTTCATCATTGTCCCAGGTCTCAGACAGAGAAGCAGCACTAAGTGGCACAGGGGAAGTGCCAAGTGAGGAGGTGGTATCGAGTGTGGCAAGGATGGTATGACAGCTTCAACTTTCCATCTTCTTCTCAATTCTCCTCATCCGTAAACACCCCAAAGGTCCATGGAGCCTACATCTACCACATTTTGAATATCCAGTAAGTTCCTTCCAGCTTCTTCTACCTGTTCAACCCCAACCCTCTCCCACAGGAACTCTCCAGCACACCACTCTTTCCTCAGCCACGACTGTACCAGAATTCCACTACCAGTCAGCATTGCCCTGCTCCCTGTTTCAGTCCTTCTCCACTACACTGACAGCAGACTGGTGACTCTTTGTGAACCTGAAGATCCCCTGCCTTTCGCTGCCACTTTCCCTCCACCTCTCACTTTCGTGGTCCATTTTGACTCTCCCCTTTTTTCTAGATCATCAAGGGACAGGCCAGCCATGACAAGCCCACAGATTCCACCCCCCTCCACCTTGACTACTCAGCCTTGTGTAAGGCCTCCATTTCATTCGCCCAGTTCTCTGTCACATTCGTTCTGATGTCCAACACCTTCCACACAAGTGTGTGTTCCCTCCTCCTGAAGCATAACTTCCCACCTGAAACACCACCCTCCCCTTGGCTCCCACCCCTCTATTCCTGGACAGAGCGACAGCATAATTCCTCTTCTTCTTCTCCTTTGCGTCACATTCAGCACATCATCCTTCACAATCCCACCAACTCCAAACAGACTGACCCCCCCCCCCTCCCGGCCCTCTTCTAGAACTTCAGGTACACCGCTCACTTTGTGACTCCCTGGTCTGCCCTTCCACCCCTCACCAACCACACTCCCTCTTACAGCACTTCCACATGCAGGAGTGGGAAATCTAACCCTTGGCCTTTCATCTCATCCCTCCCCACCGTCCAGGAGCACCAACCGTCTTGTTCCAGGTGAGGCAGCAATTCACTTACACGGCCAATGAACTGACCTCGGTGTTACAACTGTGCTCTCCTCAACATTCCTGGACAGACTGGGAGATCCGCTTGCGGATCACTCGTCTTCAGTCACGGATCTGCCCGGTCGAGACCTCCCCCACCCTCCCTGGAGATGGATAAGCTTCTTTTGCCTCCTTCCCAGTTCTGCTGAAGGTCACGGAAAACTCCCCTTTCTCTATCCACACGTGCGGCCTGACGTGCCGAGTGTGTCCAGCATTCCTGTTTCTAGCATCGAAACACAGAGCGGTACTGTACTGCGTCAATTTAGGCCCTTTAGCTCAGCCTGTCCACAGCAACCACGGTACCCGCACGGCTCGTCACAATTTCCTGCCCTCAGCGCAGATCCCTCCAAGTCACTCTCCTATGTGCACCTATCCAAGTCGTTCTGAAGTGATAGTCCTGTACCTGCCTCAGCCAATTCATACACTCACCACCCTCTGCATGAACAAAGCTGCCACTGAGGTTCTTTTTAAACTTCACCACCCCCTCAACACCCAAAATATATGCCCCCTAGTTTTCCTTGGAAATTGCATCTGCAGTTTTATTTTGATTTTCACTGCCAGTTCAGTGTTATCCCCAATTTGAGTGCAGTGTCGGTATAGCGAGAGTCACTCGTGCTATGAGAGCCGGGCAAGGGCCATCTCCCACAGAGAGCATCCAGCTACTGCCCCACAACACTCAATGGCATGACCAGAAACAAGGCCAAACATCAGCACTGCAGGATTCAATATCAACAAGAACTAACACAGGCCACAGGCTGGATATCTGACTATAACAGTCTCATCAAACACCACGAAGCCTTGATAGGAGGATGCGTAATTGGTACATCGCCTAATTGCATGGTAAGTGATTAGTGACCCTGCCTATTATAGTCACACGCACAGAAAAGCTTGGTTTAGAACGCCATACAAACCGATGCAACAACAACAAGGCAGCACAAAATAAACACAACACAATGCAGAATGTAGAGCTATGGTTACAAATAGAGACTGCGTGGAACGAGGAGGGAGATGAGCTGTCTCGAGCAAGTGAGGAGGGAGCTGGTGTCTGTCAAAGTCAGTGAGGAGGGAGCTGGTGTCAGTCAGTGAGTGAGGAGACAGCTGGTGTCAGTGAGTGAGTGAGGAGAGAGCTGGTGTCAGTGAGTAAGGAGGGAGCTGGTGTCAGTGAGTGCCGAGGGAGTTGGTGTCAGTGAGTGAGTGAGGAGGGAGCTGGTGTCAGTAACTGAGGAGGGAGCTGGTGTCAGTAAGTGAGGAGGGAGCTAGTGTCTGAGTGAGTGACGAGGGAGCTGGTGTCAGTGAGTGACGAGGGAGCTGGTGTCAGTGAGTGACGAGGGAGCTGGTGTCAGTGAGTGAGTGACGAGGGAGCTGGTGTCTGTCAGAGTGAGTGAGGAGGGAGCTGGTGTCAGTGAGTGAGTGAGGAGGGAGCTGGTGTCAGTGAGTGACGAGGGAGCTGGTGTCAGTGAGTGAGTGACGAGGGAGCTGGTGTCTGTCAGAGTGAGTGAGGAGGGAGCTGGTGTCAGTGAGTGAGTGAGGAGGGAGCTGGTGTCAGTGAGTGAGTGAGGAGGGAGCTGGTGTCAGGGAGTGAGTGAGGAGGGAGCTGGTGTCAGTGAGTGAGGAGGGAGCTGGTGTCTGTCAGAGTGAGCGAGGAGGGAGATGCTGTCAGTGAGTGAGGAGGGAGCTGGTGTCAGTGAGTGAGTGAGGAGGGAGCTGGTGTCAGTGAGTGAGTGAGGAGGGAGCCGGTGTCAGTGAGTGAGTGAGGAGGGAGCTGGTGTCAGTGAGTGAGGAGGGAGCTGATGTCAATGAGTGAGGAGGCAGTTGGTGTCAGTGAGTGAGGAGGGAGTTGGTGTCAGTGAGTGAGTAGGGAGCTGGTGTCAGTGAGTGAGGAGGGAGCTGGTGTCAGTGAGTGAGGAGGAATCTGGTGTCAGTGAGTCAGGAGGGAGCTGGTGTCAGTGAGTGAATGAGGAGGGAGCTGGTGTCAGTGAGTGAGTGAGGAGGGAGCTGGTGTCAGTTGGTGAGGAGGGAGCTGGTGTCAGTGAGTGAGGAGGGAGCTGGTGTCTTTCAGAGTGAGTGAGGAGGCAGCTGGTGTCAGTGAGTGACGAGGGAGTTGGTGTCAGTAAGTGAGTGACGAGGGAGCTGGTGTCAGTGAGTGACGAGGGAGCTGGTGTCACTGAGTGACGAGGGAGCTGGTGTCACTGAGTGACGAGGGAGCTGGTGTCAGTGAGTGAGTGACGAGGGAGCTGGTGTCAGTGAGTGAGTGAGGAGGGAGCTGGTGTCAGTGAGTGAGGAGGGAGCTGGTGTCAGTGAGTGAGTGAGGAGGGAGCTAGTGTCAGTGACTGAGGAGGGAGCTGGTGTCAGTGAGTGAGTGAGGAGGGAGCTGGTGTCAGTGAGTGAGGAGGGAGCTGGTGTCAGTGAGTGAGTGAGGAGGGAGCTGGTGTCAGTGAGTGAGTGAGCAGGGAGCTGGTGTCAGTGAGTGAGTGAGGAGGAAGCTGGTGTCAGTGAGTGAGGAGGGAGATGGTGTCAGTGAGTGAGGAGGGAGCTGGTGTCAGTCCGTGAGTGAGGAGGGAGCTGGTGTCAGTGACTGAGTGAGGAGGGAGCTGGTGTCAGTCAGTGAGGAGGGAGCTGGTGTCAGTCAGTGAGGAGGGAGCTGGTGTCAGTCAGTGAGGAGGGAGCTGGTGTCAGTGACTGAGTGAGGAGGGAGCTGGTGTCAGTGAGTGAGTGAGGAGGGAGCTGGAGTCAGAGTGAGTGAGGAGGGAGCTGGTGTCAGTGAGTGAGTGAGGAGGAGGCTAGTGTCAGTGACTGAGGAGGGAGCTGGTGTCAGTGAGTGAGTGAGGAGGAAGCTGGTGTCAGTGAGTGAGGAGGGAGATGGTGTCAGTGAGTGAGGAGGGAGCTGGTGTCTGTCAGAGTGAGTCAGGAGGGAGCTGGTGTCAGTGAGTGAGTGAGGAGGGAGCTGGTGTCAGTGAGTGTGTGACGAGGGAGCTGGTGTCAGTGAGTGAGTGACGAGGGAGCTGGTGTCAGTGAGTGAGTGAGTGAGTGAGTGAGGAGGGAGCTGGTGTCAGTGAGTGAGTGAGGAGGGAGCTGGTGCAGGGAGTGAGTGAGGAGGGAGCTGGTGTCAGAGTGAGTGAGGAGGGAGCTGGTGTCAGTGACTGAGTGAGGAGGGAGCTGGTGCAGGGAGTGAGTGAGGAGGGAGCTGGTGTCAGAGTGAGTGAGGAGGGAGCTGGTGTCAGAGTGAGTGAGGAGGGAGCTGGTGTCAGTGACTGAGTGAGGAGGGAGCTGGTGTCAGTGACAGAGTGAGGAGGGAGCTGGTGTCAGTGACTGAGTGAGGAGGGAGCTGGTGTCAGTGAGTGAGTGAGGAAGGAGCTGGTGTCAGTCCGTGAGTGAGGAGGGAGCTGGTGTCAGTGAGTGAGTGAGGAGGGAGCTGTTGTCAGTGAGTGAGTGAGGAGGGAGCTGGTGTCAGTGATTGAGGAGGGAGCTGCTGTCAGTGAGTGAGTGAAGAGGGAGCTGGTGTCAGTGAGTGAGTGAGGAGGGAGCTGGTGCAGGGAGTGAGTGAGGAGGGAGCTGGTGTCAGAGTGAGTGAGGAGGGAGCTGGTGTCTGTGACTGAGTGAGGAGGGAGCTGGTGCAGGGAGTGAGTGAGGAGGGAGCTGGTGTCACTGAGTGAGGAGGGAGCTGGTGCAGGGAGTGAGTGAGGAGGGAGCTGGTGCAGGGAGTGAGTGAGGAGGGAGCTGGTGTCAGAGTGAGTGAGGAGGGAGCCAGTACCAATGACTGAGTGAGGAAGGAGCTGGTGCAGGGAGTGAGTGAGGAGGGAGCTGGTGTCAGAGTGAGTGAGGAGGGAGCTGGTGTCTGTGACTGAGTGAGGAGGGAGATGGTGTCAGAGTGAGTGAGGAGGGAGCTGGTGTCAGTGAGTGAGTGAGGAAGGAGCTGGTGTCAGTGAGTGAGGAGGGAGCTGGTGTCAGTGACTGAGTGAGGAAGGAGCTGGTGTCAGTGAGTGAGTGAGTGAGGAGGGAGCTGGTGTCAGTGAGTGAGTGAAGAGGGAGCTGGTGCAGGGAGTGAGTGAGGAGGGAGCTGGTGTCAGAGTGAGTGAGGAGGGAGCTGGTGTCAGAGTGAGTGAGGAGGGAGCTGGTGTCTGTGACTGAGTGAGGAGGGAGCTGGTGCAGGGAGTGAGTGAGGAGGGAGCTGGTGCAGGGAGTGAGTGAGGAGGGAGCTGGTGTCAGAGTGAGTGAGGAGGGAGCCAGTACCAATGACTGAGTGAGGAGGGAGCTGGTGCAGGGAGTGAGTGAGGAGGGAGCTGGTGTCAGAGTGAGTGAGGAGGGAGCTGGTGTCTGTGACTGAGTGAGGAGGGAGATGGTGTCAGAGTGAGTGAGGAGGGAGCTGGTGTCAGTGAGTGAGTGAGGAAGGAGCTAGTGTCAGTGAGTGAGGAGGGAGCTGGTGTCAGTGACTGAGTGAGGAGGGAGCTGGTGTCAGTGAGTGAGTGAGTGAGGAGGGAGCTGGTGTCAGTGAGTGAGTGAGTGAGGAGGGAGCTGGTGTCTGTCAGAGTGAGTGAGGAGGGAGCTACCAACATTGAGTGAGGAGGGAGCTGGTGTCAGTGAGTGAGGAGGGAGCTGGTGTCAGTCAGTGAGTGAGGAGGGAGCTGGTGTCAGTGAGTGAGTGAGGAGGGAGCTGGTGTCAGTGAGTGAGTGAGGTGGGAGCTGGTGTCAGTGAGTGAGTGACGAGGGAGCTGGTGTCAGTGAATGAGGAGGGAGCTGGTGTCAGTGAGTGAGTGAGGAGGGAGCTGGTGTCACTGAGTGAGGAGGGAGCTGGTGTCAGTGAGTAAGTGAGGAGGGAGCTGGTGTCAGTGAGTGAGGAGGGAGATGGTGTCAGTGAGTGAGTGAGGGAGCTGGTGTCAGTGAGTGAATGAGGAGGGAGCTGGTGTCAGTGACTGACGAGGCAGCTGGTGTCAGTGAGTGAATGAGGAGGGAGCTGGTGTCAGAGTGAGTGAGGAGGGAGCTGGTGTCAGTGAGTGAGTGAGGAGGGAGCTGGTGTCAGTGAGTGAGTGAGGAGGGAGCTGGTGTCAGTGAGTGACGAGGGAGCTGGTGTCACTGAGTGACGAGGGAGCTGGTGTCAGTGAGTGAGTGACGAGGCAGCTGGTGTCAGTGAGTGAATGAGGAGGCAGCTGGTGTCAGAGTGAGTGAGGAGGGAGCTGGTGTCAGTAAGTGAGTGACGAGGGAGCTGGTGTCAGTGAGTGACAAGGGAGCTGGTGTCAGTGAGTGACGAGGGAGCTGGTGTCACTGAGTGACGAGGGAGCTGGTGTCAGTGAGTGAGTGACGAGGGAGCTGGTGTCAGTGAGTGAGTGAGGAGGGAGCTGGTGTCAGTGAGTGAGGAGGGAGCTGGTGTCAGTGAGTGAGTGAGGAGGGAACTGGTGTCAGTGAATGAGGAGGGAGCTGGTGTCAGTGAGTGAGGAGGGAGCTGGTGTCAGTGACTGAGGAGGGAGCTGGTGTCAGTGAGTGAGTGAGGAGGGAGCTGGTGTCAGTGAGTGAGAAGGGAGCTGGTGTCAGTGAGTGAGTGAGGAGGGAGCTAGTGTCAGTGACTGAGGAGGGAGCTGGTGTCAGTGAGTGAGTGAGCAGGGAGCTGGTGTCAGTGAGTGAGTGAGGAGGAAGCTGGTGTCAGTGAGTGAGTGAGGAGGGAGCTGGTGTCAGTCCGTGAGTGAGGAGGGAGCTGGTGTCAGTGACTGAGTGAGGAGGGAGCTGGTGTCAGTCAGTGAGGAGGGAGCTGGTGTCAGTCAGTGAGGAGGGAGCTGGTGTCAGTGACTGAGTGAGGAGGGAGTTGGTGTCAGTGAGTGAGTGAGGAGGGAGCTAGTGTCAGTGACTGAGGAGGGAGCTGGTGTCAGTGAGTGAGTGAGGAGGAAGCTGGTGTCAGTGAGTGAGGAGGGAGATGGTGTCAGTGAGTGAGGAGGGAGCTGGTGTCTGTCAGAGTGAGTCAGGAGGGAGCTGGTGTCAGTGAGTGAGTGAGGAGGGAGCTGGTGTCAGTGAGTGTGTGACGAGGGAGCTGGTGTCAGTGAGTGAGTGACGAGGGAGCTGGTGTCAGTGAGTGAGTGAGTGAGGAGGGAGCTGGTGTCAGTGAGTGAGTGAGGAGGGAGCTGGTGCAGGGAGTGAGTGAGGAGGGAGCTGGTGTCAGAGTGAGTGAGGAGGGAGCTGGTGTCAGTGACTGAGTGAGGAGACGGCTGGTGCAGGGAGTGAGTGAGGAGGGAGCTGGTGTCAGAGTGAGTGAGGAGGGAGCTGGTGTCAGAGTGAGTGAGGAGGGAGCTGGTGTCAGTGAGTGAGTGAGGAGGGAGCTGGTGTCAGAGTGAGTGAGGAGGGAGCTGGTGTCAGTGACTGAGTGAGGAGGGAGCTGGTGTCAGTGACAGAGTGAGGAGGGAGCTGGTGTCAGTGACTGAGTGAGGAGGGAGCTGGTGCAGGGAGTGAGTGAGGAGGGAGCTGGTGTCAGAGTGAGTGAGGAGGGAGCTGGTGTCAGAGTGAGTGAGGAGGGAGCTGGTGTCTGTGACTGAGTGAGGAGGGAGCTGGTGCAGGGAGTGAGTGAGGAGGGAGCTGGTGTCAGAGTGAGTGAGGAGGGAGCCAGTACCAATGACTGAGTGAGGAGGGAGCTGGTGCAGGGAGTGAGTTAGGAGGGAGCTGGTGTCAGAGTGAGTGAGGAGGGAGCTGGTGTCTGTGACTGAGTGAGGAGGGAGATGGTGTCAGAGTGAGTGAGGAGGGAGCTGGTGTCAGTGAGTGAGTGAAGAAGGAGCTAGTGTCAGTGAGTGAGGAGGGAGCTGGTGTCAGTGACTGAGTGAGGAGGGAGCTGGTGTCAGTGACAGAGTGAGGAGGGAGCTGGTGTCAGTGATTGAGGAGGGAGCTGCTGTCAGTGAGTGAGTGAAGAGGGAGCTGGTGTCAGTGAGTGAGTGAGGAGGGAGCTGGTGTCAGTGATTGAGGAGGGAGCTGCTGTCAGTGAGTGAGTGAAGAGGGAGCTGGTGTCAGTGAGTGAGTGAGGAGGGAGCTGGTGCAGGGAGTGAGTGAGGAGGGAGCTGGTGTCAGAGTGAGTGAGGAGGGAGCTGGTGTCAGAGTGAGTGAGGAGGGAGCTGGTGTCTGTGACTGAGTGAGGAG